>NC_035447.2:47116941-47250404 GCF_002127325.2 Helianthus annuus | reverse complement strand
TAAGTGGATAGAAGCTGAAGCCTTTGCTCAAGTCAGAGAAAAAGAAGTTATATCCTTTATCAAAAGAAACATTATAACTAGATTTGGCATTCCTTCTGAAATTGTATGTGATAATGGTTCCCAATTCATTGGAAGCAGAACCACTAACTTTTGTGACAGTTGGGGAATTAAGATGATAACATCAACACCAGTTCATCCACAAGCCAATGGCCAAGCAGAATCATCCAACAAGATCATCATCAACAATCTGAAGAAGAAGCTAGGATCCAAGAAGGGAAAATGGGCAGAGGAGTTACCTTATGTGCTATGGGCTGATAGGACAACTCCCAAGAATGCCACTGGTCAAACACCTTTTTCTTTAGTATTTGGGGCAGAAGCAGTGATCCCAACAGAGATGGTGATCCCAACTGCTAGAACAAGTGCTCGTGATCCTGAAGAGAATGCTACAATCCTGGCTCAGGATTTGGATACTATTGAGGAAATCAGGGATCTGTCTAGGATAAGGATGGCAAGCTACCAACAAAGAATGGCTGGTGCTTACAACAAAAATGTTAGGATAAGGAAGTTTCAAGTCAGAGATATGGTGTTGAGAAAAGCATTCCAAAACACTATTAATCCTGCTGACGGGAAGTTAGCACCAAAGTGGGAAGGCCCTTACTTGATTGAAGCTGAAGCAGGAAAGGGGGCATACAGATTGCTAACCATGGAAGGAAACTTGTTACCAAGAGCCTGGAATGCTATTCACTTAAAGAGATACTTTATGTGAACATGATCCTTCAAGCATGTGATCCTTACATTGAAGTACCCTCGAAGGATCCCGGTGATGTCAGTGATCCTTACTCTGGTAATGTCCTTATCTCAAAACTATTACATTTCCTTACTCTTTACCTAAGGATAAGGATCATGTATCCTTCATCCTCTTCTCACGAACCATTTGAGTTATGATAGTTCAGGTATCTTCAGCATATCGTTAAAGATCTTCAAAAGCACCACAGATCCTTGGGTTCAACCCCAGTAATCCTTGGGATTATCCCCAGTTTCCGCCAGCAGCGCACGATGATCCTGATATAGTTCACGTCTTTGGGACCAGTACCCACTTCCGGGGCTGACAACCTCATCGTACTGGCTATACCTAGGATCCTACGTATAATGGTAGACGTACCATACATCCGTTCTTAAGGTTTCTAACGTTTTCACGTTAGCTAAGGTTTTGACATTTTCATGTCACTAAGTTTGGATAGTCGCCAGTAAGGGCCATACTCCAGTTTACATACGATCCTTTGGGCTTGTCCCCAGTTATCCTTTGGGCTTGTCCCCAGTTATCCTTTGGGCTTGTCCCCAGTTATCCTTTGGGCTTGTCCCTAGTTATCCTTTGGGCTTGTCCCCAGTTATCCTTTGGGCTTGTCCCCAGTGATCCTTTGGGATCATCCCCAGTTATCCTTTGGGCATGTCCCCAGCTACTAATTTATCTTTTACATTGGCTTAGTCCCAAGTTATGTTCCATTTTTCAGGTTCTCGAAGTTAAATAAGGATCCTTAATCCTTATTATCCGTTAAAATTTCACTTATGGTTATCTTGATTAAAGGTTAGGATCCTAACTTGGATCCTCAGGTATGATCCTTGACTATTTTGATTATACTAAACAACCCTTACACTTTGACAACTAAACCTATGATCCTTGAAATTGATTGCTTCAAAAATTTTCAGTGTCAGGATATTTGATCTAGGATCATATCCTAAATTTATTAAACATGGTTTGCTCAACTCCTGTTACTCTAACAAATATGTTTCTAAAACAAACTGGAAAATAAGAAGATAAATAAAGGATAACAACACGAGATAAGCCAGAAAGATTAAAGTTATATTATTAACAAAAGGATCTTAAACCCTTTCAAAAAGTTGTCAAAATTGCCAACCCACATTTCTACCAGCAAAACGTGGCCCGTCCACATGGGTTGGCAAAGGGTATCCATTGTCTATGCGGTCTTAGCAGGTGCAGGAAATTAAAGGCGGCAGGATCACAAAGGCTTCATCCCCCAAACAGAGGATCCCTCCACCATTTGCGATCCTACCTATTGTTCAAAGGATCCAGGATCCTTAACCCTAAAAACTATTGTTCAAAGTTACAAACCATAATTGTTTCAAACATCAACAACCACAAACAAACCACTACCAAACTTAAAAAATTGGGCTCCGGCCTAGTCTCGAAATATCCATCATCGCCCAATCCAGCAGCTCACACCTTTGCTGCTCCATCACCACCAGCTTCTCCACCCTAATCCTTGTCAGCATCACCGCCCTCCAGCATTGGGATCTCCTCAGCTTCGTCCTCATCCTCCAGCTCTGCCAATCTCGCCTTCCAACCCTCCACGTCCCATGAGCTTTTGTCAAAGGCAGGATCCTGAGCCTCCGCAGCCATCTGTAGTTGTATCTTGTACATAGCAATTGCGGCAGAGACCTTGGCGTCCTGGGTGATCTCCTGCTTCTCGCCATCCATGTTGATCAGCATTTGAGCAGCCTCATCCTTAGTAGCCCGGAGTTCCTTCTCAAGATCGGCTATCTTGAGATCCTTTAACACGCCCATTTGTTGGAGGTCGGCGATTTGGCTTTCCTGATCCTCGACATGGCCAAGGTAGGTCTCAATCTCAGCAAGTTTCTGCAGAAGAGAAAAAAGGTAAGTTCAGGACCAGGTGATCCTCAAAGAAGCAGGATATACAGGCAAAATACACAAGCAGGATATTCAAGAAGGATAACCAACAGGGGCAATGATCCTTACCTCATTGACATAGTCAAGGAACTGATGGCGGAGCAGGGGAAATCCTTGGAGATCCTCAGAAGTCTTTCTCTTCTTCCCCTTACCGCTAACAGGTGCTTTAGGGGCCGAAGCAGAGGGACTGGCAACAGAAGTCTTCTTTCTCGAAGACTTGACATTGGCAAGTTCATCAATCCCGAACTTGGAGGCAGACTTGGCAGACTTAGCAGGTTTCCCAGCGCCTACACAATCAAAACAAGATAAGTTCCCTTACTAACTAAACAGTCTTACATATAACTTACTTTTTAATAAGGATACTTACTTGACATAGTGGCAGATGCGGAGGATACTTCTTGTGAATCTTGGACGGTGACTTGAAAACTTCTGGTCTCAGGATCAAGCTTTTTGAAAGCTAAAACTCTCTCTCTTGCAGCAGGAGTTAACTTGAGATGAGCAACGGATATGGCTGCACAAAAGACAAAGAAAACATTAGTGATCCTCATCATGAGAGACAAGTCTGATAGTGATCCTTCCAGGATCCTCTATCCTACCATGAGTGGCCCACTCCTTGGGCAGATCCTTCCCGTTAGGGATGGTATCCCTCCTAACAAAGAAGAAACGTCGCTTCCAGTTTGTGTCATTCTTGGTAACCTTAAAAACAGGGTGATCCTCCCCGGCTTTCCGTTTCAGCAAGTATCGATAGGAACCAAACGTGGTAAGATCATAAAGATCAGCCAGCTCTGCCATCCCTAAGTCAATACCCTCCTGCTTGATGATCCTCTCGAAGGTATACAGAACCCTCCAGATCATCGGCATAGCTTGGATATAAGACATGCCGGTCAGGGAAAAGAAGGATTGGGTGAAGGCTGGAAAAGGATACGAATATCCTATGGTAAACGGAGTTGCAGGAAAGGCCACCCAGGTGTCGGAAACAAAATCACTTAGAGCGGTGGAAGTGAATGACTTGAAGATAGCATCCGCCGGAAAACAATGACGGATCCTATCAACATGAGCATCAGTGAAGCAGCACCTCTCCGTAGGAGAGTCTTTGACGATCCCTTGGCTTTTTAGGGGACTGCTCTTCTTGTGATCATTGTGAGGAGAATTTCGGAGCAACATACTTACAGCAGAATGAAAACAGAGGAGCAGAAAAACAGAGCAAGAGAAGGAAGAAAGAAAAGAAGAGAATACCTGATCGATCTTCGGTAGAGATTATAAAGGGAGTATATCTTGAATTTAAATGCGGATTGATCCTTACCCTATCTCCTATTTATAATCATGATTTGCAGGGATGTCACCTCAGTGACGTAAGGATTGCAACGACTAGTTCGAGATTAACGGCTAGTTATCCGAGTTGTTTGTTGCAGATAAGATCAAAGCAAAATATAACTCATTTATTTACAAAATCACTCCTTATATTTTGGGGGCAATTGTTAGGGCTGGATTTTTACAATACATGATCCTCACGTGTGATCCTAACCAGTGATCCTTGTTTCTTTGGCAGATAGTGATCCTCAGCAGAGTTCCAGGATCAGGATCACGGACCATCATAGGATCCTCATGCTAACAGTTGCTTTCGTTGAATTTAATGTTGTTTTGCAGGACATCTAGCAGGATCCGCTCTTAAGCATCACAATCAAAGGACGCGTCTTCACAACTATAGCATGTGCTTAATCGGAGATGGACGTTGTGAAGGATATGGAAAGTTGGCATGATTTATGGGCGATAATTTAGGCTAGATTTACTTTTATTTCTAAAGGGGTAATGAGCTGATTATTAGTCTTTTTACCTAAAATAGGTCACCTACACTTGTATATATAACACTCTTCCCCATTCGGAAGAACACACAACACAATTCTCACACGCTTAGACACTCGAAACTATAGTGATCCTTGTACTCAGCTCATTATCATCCGAAGTTGTAACTATTTTTGATATATTGAAGTTGGTGATCGGTAGTTGCCATCACCCGAGGTTTTTTATGCCGGAGATCATACATTGATCAAGGGCTTTTTCCTCGTATAAATCATTGTGTCTTTGCATATTTCACACTAAAGTGATCCTTTACTTTTTCTACAAACCAAGCATCATACCCCATTTACATAAAGTTTGGTTGCATTATCCTTTGTGTGATTTTTGACCAAAACACCTACCCCTTGGGGGGTTGTCAAAGTGGAAAGTGATCAACAAGAAGCGAAGGAGTGTTATTCTTCTTCGATGAAATCCTCAACCAAACCCAACGCAGCATAACAATTAAAGATGCGAGCCCAGGATATCGTGGAGGCTTCAGAGCAGGATGTTAAGAAAATTATCCTAGATCAGGATAATCCAGATATCTCGGTGCTCATAGGAACCAATATCCCTCAGGATATTGAAAATCAATTGACTAACTTTTTGAAATGCAGGATGTCAACATTCGCGTGGAAACACGAGGATATGACAGGTATTTCCAAGGATATTATAACTCACAAGCTCGGAATTGATAGGTCTTTCAAGCCTGTCCAACAGAAACGAAGGAAGTTTGCTCCAGAACGGAACACGATCATTCAGGAAGAGGTTGAAAGATTATTAAAGAGCAAGATGATTAGGGAAGTTAAATTTCCCAAATGGCTAGCAAATGTAGTTGTGGTGCAAAAGAAAAATGGGAAATGGAGAGTTTGTGTGGACTACACAGACTTGAACAAAGCATGTCCCAAAGACCCATTTCCTCTACCTCATATTGACTCTATGGTGGATGCTACTGCCGGCCATGAGATGTTAACCTTCATGGATGCATCCTCAGGATTCCAGCAGATCCAAATGGAACCTTCAGACCAGGAGGATACTGCTTTCATGACACCAACAGGTATTTATTGTTATACTGCCATGCGTTTTGGTTTGAAAAATGCAGGTGCGACGTACCAAAGATTGGTGAACATGATGTTTAAAGACAAGCTGGGGGACACCATGGAGGTGTACATCGATGACATGGTAGTAAAATCTAAGAAGGCTAAGGATCACCTCCAGGATATTAAGGGAGCGTTCGATATCTTGGACCAATACAACATGAAACTAAATCCTGCCAAATGCCACTTTGGAGTGGGGGTAGGAAAGTTTCTAGGATACATGGTGACTAAAAGGGGATCGAAGCAAGCCCGGAACAGATTAAAGCTATCCTGGATATCAAGTCACCTTCAAACATGAAAGATGTATAAAGATTAACAGGGCGAGTAGCAACACTAAACAGGTTTATATCAAGATCCTCGGAAAGATGCAAGGAATTCTACGATATCCTGAAGAAGAATAAGAAGTTCGAATGAGGGAGAGAAGCATGAAGCAGCCTTGCAGGAATTAAAGCAGTATCTTTCAACTGCACCACTATTGATGAAGCCCGAGGATGGTGAACCATTATCCCTATATCTTGCAGTATCAGGGAACACAGTAAGTGTTGTCCTGGTAAAGGATCACGAAGGTCAGCAGTATCCTGTCTATTATGTTAGCAAAAATTTATTAGATGCTGAAACTAGATATTCTCATTTAAAAAAATTAATATTGGCTCTAGTTATGGCATCGGCAAAGCTTAGACATTATTTTTCAGACACATAGGATCAATGTTAAAACTAATTATCCTGTTAAAAATGTGCTTAGGAAACCTGAGATGTCAGGAAGAATGGCTAAATGGTCAGTAAAATTAAGTGCCTATGATCTAGTATATGAACCTAGAAATGCTATAAAGTCTCAGGCTCTAGCCGACTTTGTGGCTGATTTCAGTAGTGATATTCAAAATGAAGTAGACCTAGAAGTGCAACAGCTAGGAGAAAATCTAGAATCCTAGACATTATATACTGACGGTGCATCTAATGTAAGAGGTGTAGGATTGGGTATACTACTAAAATCGCCACAGGGGGACATAATACCCTAGGCTATTAGGTGCGAATTTCCTGCCAATAATAATGAAGCAGAATATGAAGCTTTGATTGCAGGATTAGAGTTGGCCAGGAATATGAATATTAAAAGTTTACAAGTGTTTGTCGATTCCTTGTTAATTACTAATCATTTTAATGGATCCTATGCAGTTAAAGGTGAGAAGTTTATCGAGTATCTCGAAATTCTCAAAAAATTAGTAGGATATTTCGATGTTTTTACACTTGAACAGGTACCAAGAGAGGATAATGCTGAAACAGATACCTTGGCAAATCTAGGATCATCAGTCAGGATACCGGAGGGAACCCAAATACCAATACTACATATCCTGTATCCTGCGATGGATCTTCTCAAATCTCAAGATAAGGAAGTAGTAAGTATCCGGGATCCTGATGATGAGTATCCCGAGCAAGATCCTAAGTCCCAGACGGCTCCAATCATGAGATATCTCAAGGAAGGACACATCCCAAAAGATGAGAATCCTAAGGCCTTTAGGATGAAGGTATCACGATTCACTATTATAAATGATGTTTTGTATAAGAAATCTCTTACAGGACCATACCCGAGGTGCTTGGAGGATCCCGAAACCAGAGAAGTGCTTTAGGATATACACGAAGGGGATTGTGGTTACCATACTGGGGGCATATCATTATTCTCAAAGGTATTAAGAATAGGATACTATTGGCCGACGATGAGGAAAGATGCAGCAGAATATGCTCAAAGATGTGATGCATGTCAAAGGCACAGTAATATATTACACCAGCCTGCTGAACCACTGTATCCTATTGCTTCCCCTTGGCCATTCATGAAGTGGGGAATGGATATAGTAGGAAAATTGCCAAAGGCTCCAGGAGGAAAAGTCTTTATGCTGGCAATGACTGATTATTTCTCTAAATGGGTTGAAGCTGAAGCATTTGTTCAAGTCAAAGACCAAGAAGTAGTATCCTTCATAAAAAGGAATATCCTGACTAGATTTGGAGTACCAGCTGAAATAATTTGTGACAATGGCTCTCAGTTTATCAGTAGGAGGACAACCGATTTTTGTAAGAGTTGGGGAATTAAAATGATTACATCCACACTAGTGCATCCTCAAGCAAATGGACAAGCAGAATCCTCGAATAAGATAATTGTCAACAATTTGAAGAAAAGACTTGGAGCTAAGAAAGGAAGATGGGCAGAAGAATTACCCTTTGTTTTATGGGCCGATAGGACAACAGTGAAAAGTGCAACTGGGCAAACTCCATTTTCCTTAGTATTTAGAGCAGAAGCAGTAATCCGGACGGAGATGGTAATACCTACAGCAAGATCTAACTTTCGGGATCCTGAGCAGAATCCTGAAGCCCTATGCCAAGAATTGGATACTATTGATGAAACAAGAGATGCAGCAAGGCTAAGGATGGTAGCATATCAACAGAGGATATCCAGAGCATATAACAAGAATATAAGGACTAGGAGGTTTCGAGTTGGAGATTGGGTATTAAGGAAGGCTTTTCAGAATACTACTAATCCTGCTAATGGAAAGTTAGCTCCTAAGTGGGAAGGACCTTATGAGATTGAATTAGAATCTAGAAAAGGAGCATATCGGCTTAAGAATATGGAGGGGGATATATTACCAAGATCCTGGAATGCTATACATCTCAAAGCCTATTTCAAGTGAGTTTAGAATTTGTTGGATCATTGTGTGACCCTAACGAGTCAATCTAAGTAGTTCAGCATCAAATACAAAGGCGGAATCAATGTAAATGACGTAAAACAACTTGTTTTCCTCTAATTATCTTCTCCTATTGATTTCCTGAGCTTTTACAAATCAGATAACAATCTGACAGCACCTCGGCTCTCAAACATACACATGTAATTCCTTATGAAATGAATCAGGCACACAGGTATTTATAGGCGATCTAATTCCGCACGAAACTTGTTCACGCGAAATTACGAGTTCATGCGGAATTATTTAATTTCGTACGGAATTAATAATTCCGTGTGAAACCATTAATTCCGTGCGAAATTACACCAGTGTAATTTCGTGCGGAATTACCCTAAAACACAGTTTCTCGATTTCCGTGCCCTGATCTAACTTATACAATACAAGACTCGATAAAGACGAAGTTAACAGACATCAGTGCACCAACAGACTTCCCCTTGGATGTTGACGAAGTCTTTAGCATCCTGTCTTCAGTCTTTAGTCTTGATCTATCACTCTCTGCCCTAAATTGTCTTGAACTTGTAAAGCTTCCTTCAATCTTCTATCTTCAAACTCTAACCTTCAATCTCCCCTTTGAATGTTGGTCCAGAATCTAGACTTCCCCTATCGAAGACTCCCCCTCTCAATCTGCTGGAATCTAGAATTGTGATCTGGCTCAAACTTTGACATTTTGATGCCGTGGGGATTTTGATTCCTGTTACTCAAACATATAACATTACAGTCTATTCACATTTTAAACTTCTATTAACTATTCACCAGTTTTAGAAATCCACTTAAGTATTCAGGTCCAAGTTAATGACCCTGATTACTTAATTTACCTACCAAGTCCAACTTAATGACCTTGGTTGATCTGAGACAAAAACAAAACTGATTTAGTCATTATTTTTCAAATTCTGAAAAATTCACAAGTTTCAACTTAATGAACTTGCTTTAACTTTGCATGTTCACAATCTTATCAAAATAAGCTCATGACTCATCTTCCAGCTCAGAATCTTCCTGCATCTGCTTCAACTTTCGAATCTGAAGATCAACTTTCCACTTTGGTTTGTCGGAAAATAAAGCAGAAATGAAAAATCTTTTTGGATTTTAAAAAAAAAAAAAATTCTAAACTAGAAATGAAATACAGAAATAGAATGCAATGAAAGTAAACTATTTATAAACATATTTTTGATGAGCGTGTTAGGGAATCATATCAGCTATCTAACAAGCTACGAGTACCGTTAAGCTTTAATTACATACTCAGAATTAAACAATTCCCTTAGATTGTCGATATACTGATCCATTTTAAATTTCCACACAAATTTCAATCTGTCCAGGATACGGTTTAGGTGTATTAAGAACTTAAACTCATACATGTGTCCCACCTCTTGAATATACTCCCGTATCCAGATCCCAAAATTCAGTCTTACAGGTGAGCATACCACAGATGATATCTGATAAACGGTTAAATGCGAAATCGTGAGAGCTCAGGTCAGTACTTCCGTTCAACAGAGAGATGACGGTTCGACTTTCGGTGTGTCCCCTTTTGAGGATCTTTTTTTACAACAGCACATGATTATCATTTTGCAATGTTTCATCATTTTTTATGCTGAGGGCGGTGCTATATTTCAAGCAATACGGAAAGCATTATGCAGGGACTAGGCCATTGCTTCCGCAAAATCAGAAGTGCCGGAATAATACCCCAGATATCACTGAGTATAAAGACCTAGTATCTCAGAAAGAGGGACCTTTCAAGCAAGATTTCAGGGGTTACCTATATATCCAAGTAGTGTTCCCCACGAAATAAGCAAGTTTGAATTTTTTATGTTTATATCCCGAACAAACCTACTAAATGTGTAAAAACCTTTACAAATCTTTAGCATACTGTAACTGTCAAGCCAATGTACTATCATTTTCCCTTTTTACACAAGCTCTTTTTCAGTTTTCTATTGTTTTTGGATTTTGAAATTTTCTCATGTTTTTGGATTTTTGAATTTTTTACTGTTTTTGTATTTTCTGAAAATTTTTTTTACTCCCCCTAAATACCAAAACAAGTAAAAAATCGACAAACCATTGCAGATTGTTTCTCATCGTCATCTACAACATTACCTTCATCAACGCCAATAATTCCGTCCAACACCGAGAAATGCATCATACCATTCAGTTTTAAAAGATATTTAAAACGCGTTTTATCAAAAGCTTTGGTATGTAAATCAACTTTCTGATTGTCAGTGTGGATTTTCTCAATTTGTATCAACTTCTTCTCGAAGCAATCTCGGATGAAGTGATGACGAATTTCTATGTGTTTCATTTTAGCGTGATGTACTGGATTTTTCGTAATATTAATCGCTGCCTCATTATCAACAAAGATAGGGGTGTTAAGAAATTGCAAACCGTAGTCGCGCATCTGTTGCTGGATCCACAAGATCTGAGAGCAGCAACTGCTAGCAGATACATACTCCGCTTCACATGTGGATAAAGCCATAGAGGTCTGCTTCTTACATTGCCAGGTGACCAAACGAGGTCCGAAAAACTGACAACCCGCTGTTGTTGATTTTGCATTAACTTTGCAGCATCCGAAATCGGAATCGGAATACCCTTCGAGCGTGAAATCGCCTTTTCTTGGATACCACAACCCCAATGATGGAGTTCCTTTCAGGTAGCGTAATATCCGTTTCACAATCACCATGTGCGAAGCTCTCAGGTTAGATTGAAATCTTGTTGCGAGGCAGGTCGGATACATGATATCGGGTCTTGAAGCTGTTAAGTACATTAACGAACCGATCATGGAACGATACATAGTCTCATCTACCTTCTCTCCAGTGAGATCTGGGTTTATCCCATGATTCGTCGCTAATGGGGTGGAAGCTGGAGTAGAACCTAACATTCCAAATTTCTCTAGAATATCATGAACGTACTTCGTCTGATGTATGAAAATTCCCTCAGGCAGTTGATCAACTTGTAGTCCCAAGAAGAATTTCATCTCACCCATCGATGACATTTCGAATTTTTGCTTCATAACTTGTTCAAAATCTTTGCATAGATTCTCATTCGTTGACCCCAAATATAATGTCATCCACATATATCTGAACTATCAGAAGATGTCCGTCGACCTCTTTGGTGAAGAGAGTGGCATCCACTTTTCCACGGATGAAGCTGTTGGCTAGCAGGTGTTGAGACAATGTCTCGTACCAAGCTCTCGGGGCCTGGTGTAAACCATACAGCGCTTTGTCTAGCAAGTAGACCTTGTCTTTGTGGATTGGATCGGTGAAGCCCGGTGGCTGTCCGACATATACCTCCTCTTTTACCTTCCCATAGAGAAACGCCGATTTCACATCTAGCTGATAAACTTTGAAATTTTTCCACGATGCAAATGCCAGGAAGATTCTGATTGCTTCTAGTCGAGGCACGGGAGCATACACTTTGGTGAAATCTATACCCTCCTGCTGACTGAAACCCTGGACTATGAGTCGAGCTTTGTTTCGAATAATAATCCCTCGATCATCTCTCTTACACTTAAACACCCACTTGGTGTTGATCTTCCTGTGACCATCAGGCAAGTCTAGTAACTTCCACACTCCTAATTTCTCAAACTGACTCAACTCTTCTTGCATAGCATTGACCCAAGAATCTTTAGTTAGAGCCTCTTTGTATGTTCGCGGTTCGATCTGCAAAATAAAACAACTTAGTGAAAACTCAGTTTGTAAAGGTGCTACTGTAGAATAAAAACAAGTAAGGCCTTGGTCAATTTGTCGTCTAGTGCGGACGCCTGACTGCAATTCTCCAATAATCAACTCCTCTGGATGGTATGAAAGAGTTCTTGGCATCACCTTGCCTGGAACATCTACCTCGCCTTCCAGATTTGTAATATTCTGATTTGCATCTTGTTCACCGACTGGAATTGTTTGACTTGAAATCTGGATTTGCTCCCCCTTAGAATCGGAATCACCATGATTAAATACTGGCATGTTCTCAGATTCTTGATTATCATTCTCTGCCGTCTGATTATCAAGAGCAACTTCATTTTGTTGGATATCATCATGTTCTCCAGCATTGCTTGGACCTGCTTCATTGTCATTTGAAGTTTGTCGTGGTCTCCTAGAATACTCAGCTGGAAATCTTTCCTATGATGATTCATACTCCCTCAGAATATCCAACTCATCAAAGAAATCTTCTACTTCTTCTAGTTCTTCCCTCATGTCAAACGAATCCCACAAAGTGTCGTAATGATAACGCCATGAATCTCCAGGATTCTGCGGAGGCATTGTATTGCCTTGACATTCAACATTGTGAGCTTCAATAATCCGCTTTAGACTTGGAACGAAGACTCGTCGTAACGGACCTGCATAACCGATGAATATTCCCTCAATACTCTTCGGACCAAACTTTCCAAAAGGCTCTAGAACAGTACAGGGTGACCCAAATGGTTCAAGATACTTCAGATTTGGTTTGCGATTATTGATTAACTCAAAACACGTCTTGTTGAATATCTTGACAGTGAGAACTCTGTTGAGCGTATAGCAAGCGGCTGCAACGGCTTCTGCCCAAAAATTTATCGGTAGCTTTGAATCAGCAAGCATTGTTCTAGCCGTTTCGATTAGTGTCCTGTTTTTACGTTCAGCTACTCCATTATGTTGTGGAGTATACGGAGCACTAAACTCTTGCAATATACCTCTTTCTTCACAAAATTCTTCCATCTTGTTGTTCTTGAACTCAGTACCATTATCACTTCTGATTCTTTTGATACGCCTTTGGTACAAGTTTTCAATTTTTCTGAACAACGCTATCAAACTATCAAATGTTTCATCTTTCGACTTCAAGAATGATACCCACGAAAATCTGGAATAATCGTCAGTAACCACTAGACAATAAAAATCTCCTGTAATACTTTTGACATTTACAGGACCAAAAAGATCCATGTGAAGTCTCTCTAGAGGTCTTGAGACTAAATTGACTTGCTTTTTAGGGTGTGACTTTTTCTTCTGCTTGCCTTTGACACAGCTAATGCACTCTCCTTCCAGATGAAAACCTTTCACATGAACACCAGTAACTAAGTCGTTATGCACCAGGTAATTCATTTTTCGTAGGTGAATGTGACCCATCTTTCGATGCCACAATTTTGATTCTTTCTCAGTTGCTCTTGAAATAAAACAGTGAGCCTGACCCGTGGTTGTAGTAGCTACGCTCATATCCAACACGTACAGATCATTGACTCTTGGTGCTCTCATGATAATCCATTCTTCAGGGATAACGAATCCTGGTTTCAAGATCACACATTCTTTATCAGTGTAATGAGTTGTATACATCCTATCACAAATATGAGAGATACTCAAAAGATTATTCTCAAGCTCGGCGATGTAATTCACTCTTTCAAACGTAACAATCCCATTGGATAAAGTTCCTTCACCAACTATTCTACCACCTTGATTGCCTGCGAATCCCACATAACCTCCATTAAAATTTCTAACATCGTACAGCAGGGCTGTTTTCCCCGTCATGTGCCGAGAAGCTCCACTATCCATAATCCATCGTGGAACGGATCTTGGAAGCTCCTGCACAATTTTACAAACACTTAGTTAGATTTTGATGTCACCCAAGCCTCTTTTGACTCATGTAACTCAATTTTGATGTGAGATTTTGTAATGTAAAGTGGCGGAAAATTTTTTTCATTCATTTTCAAGCTTTCTTCAGACCCAACCTCAACCTTTTTGTATAAGAAAAACTCATTTTTTTGAGGTTGACCAGATGGTTGGTATTTCTTTTGAACATCTTTCTTTTCAGAAACTATGGATTTTGATTTTTCAAGTTTCTCATAGTAATCCAAAGGTACATCCATCTTTACCGGTGTAGTAGAAGACGGTTGTTTTTCTGTCTCAGAGACCTTTGGTTTTGGAGAACTTGTTTTCTTTTCAACAACTTTTGGCTTCCATGTTTGTTGAGACGATGCAACTCGTGTGTAAAACTTGTCATTTTTAGTTACCACATTCTTCACAGGTTCAGTTTTGATTTTTGTGTTATCATTTTTCAAAAACTTTTTCTCAACAACCAATGGAGCTTTTCCCTTCACATCATCTTTCTTTCTTGAATTCATCACAACTTCAGTCTTAGACTTCATATTGGTACACTTTCGTGCAATATGCCCAACTTGATTGCATTTAAAGCATGTACGGGTGTCAGCTACCCGACTTGTGCCTTCAGACTGAGGCTGTGAGCCCTTCTTCTCAAAGAACTCTTTGTTTGATTTTGAAAAGATTTCAGATTCTTGTTCAGAAAGTGAAAGTGAACTTGAACTTGAAGCAAACACCTTTTTCTCGACAAACTTCTTGTTTTGAATATTCTTTTTCTGATAATTCTTACCACCCTGATAACCACCCGACCATCTGTTTCGATTGTTCTTATAAAAACGTGGTGGAACAACAGGTTTCTTGTAGTAAGGCTTATCTTTTTCAAAATTCATTTGCCTCTTTGTCTGTTTCACACCTTCAATCTCAGACATATCAATTTCAACCAATTTAAACACATTTTTCAATTTGTTCACATTAACATTCTCCAGAGGAAACTCAGAATCCGAATACAACTTATCCGATCCCGACATCTTGTACATGACAAGAGTAGGTTCTTCATTTAAGTTGTTTTTGGATTTTTGTTTTGGAATGTATTTGTCCAAGAAACATTCATCATCCTCAGTAGTGTCACTTTCAGATTTTAAAACATTCTCAATCACACTTTTCACAACTTCAGTTTGGACACTATCCTCATCGGAAGATGAAGTGAATGTGACATCAATCGTGTCTGGAAGTTTCACTTCATGATCATCTTCATCATTAACCAACCCTGATTGCTTCTTTGAATAGTTGTTTAAAACTGGTGGTGGAACTTAATGATAACCCACCCCGGTTCCATCTGAAAAGACATCTTCGCCTGCTTTGTTTTTCCCAATGGGTTTGGGAACAATGTGTTGCAAAACAAAGCTTGCGGAGTTGTAACTATTCAGTTTCAACTGGATGCATTCATTTTCAATTTTAGCTTCTTGAAACTGAAGCTTCAACTTAGCAATTTCATCCAGTTGCTGGTTGATTAGCTCTTCTTTCACTCTAAGAACTCCTGACAGTTGAAGATTTTCTTTAGTTGTCTTACCATTTCTTTCATCAGAATCTTTAACCGTTCGTTTTAGCTTCTCAAATTTTTCTGAAATCTGACGATTTTCAAGAATTAACTTTTCGTTTTCTTTCCTAACTCTTTCTATGTCACTTTTATCATTTTCAATTTTCTCAGTTAATTCATTTAATCTGTCATTCGATGCTTTCAACAATTTATCGCGGTTTAAGATCTGATCTTCAACACTTCTGACTTCATTCGATGCTTTCAACAATTTATCACGGTTTAAGATCTGATCTTCAACACTTCTGACTCTACCAGTCAGATCTTCAACTTTCTTACCACTGAGGTAGGTAATTGTACTACAAACCTTGCACTCTTTCATGCAATTTTTGCAGTCGTTCTCAGATTTAACTTTCTTACCTGACTCATGTGTATCATTTGAACTGACCTTATCTTTGGACTCAGTTCCAGAACTAGAATCTACCTCTAGTTCTTTTGCAGCAAGAACTTTTTCTGCCATCTTCTTCAAGTATTCAGCGGTGAATTCTTGCGATGTATAAATGATCCCATCATCAATCTTCTTTGACTGCTGCTCCTTTTCTTTTTCTTTTTCTTTCTCATCAGCTTCTCCTCCTCCCCACCACAATTTTTGCCAACCCTCTTCTTCTTCAGCAATTTGTTGAATCATGGTATCAAGACTGATGGACTTTGGATCAACAGCAATGTTTCCTAAGGGATCAAGATAACATTCTCTGTCTGCATCCCATCTCTTCGCCTTTTTAGCTTCATTGAATGTAGAAGAGATTCTGATCATCCTGGTTTGAGCTTTCATCTTTCTGTTGACATACTTCTCTTTTTCATTTCTATTGTCTTTAAAAGGAACAGGTTGAACAGACTTTGCCACAAATGCATATCCTAAAACATCCTCTTCTGGTAACAATTTGCTCCAATCAAAACCTTCGTCATCATGAATAACAGCAAGAGCTCTAGATTTTTCTTTGGGGGTATCCTCAAGCTGCTTCATTCTGGGCGGTTCTGATTTGTTCTGATGATAGATTGCTCTTTTGTAGTAATCTTCTCGAAACGGATTTGCGGTATCATCAGCTGGTGCATTACCACATTCTCTTTTGAAATGTCCTTTTTGTTTACACCTGAAGCACGTGACTTTTGATTTGTCAAAGCCAAATTTTGTGGATGGCCCTCCGATAGAATGTCTACCAGTAATCTCCATGAACCGTTGTGCACGTCGGACTGCACTAGCCATACACCACCTGATGTCGATCAACTCCATCTCTTCAGGATCGATCTGATCATAATCCTCCTTGGTGAGGTTAGTGTTTCCAATCTTGCCTGCCACAAGGCTCTCATATGATTCTAGCACAGAGGCTCCTGAAATTGTGATTGAAGAGGCTATGGAAGTTGCTGATCAGGTGGTTCCGGAGGTTGTTAAAGAGGTTTCTACAGATAATTCTGCAAAAGCTGAGGAATCAATGACTGAAGTTCTCAACTTTCAATCACGGCAGGAGGAATTTGTTTATACAATGAAATCTATTTTGCCTCCTAACGTCTTTGATTCTTTTGCAGATTATTTTGAAGAGCCAAGAACTGGAACGTGTCCGAGATTTGAAGCAGAGAAAGAAGCAGTCGAGGAGGTAATCGACGTTTCCAAAGAGATGACTGAAGAAGCTCTAAAGGAGATTGCAGATAAAGCATTGATGAGCAAGTTGAAAGAGGTAGACACAGATTTCCAAGAGTCAGTTGATAAGATGTCAGGTCTAAGAGAGGAAACTGGAGTCATAGAGGTCAACGTGGTCAAGTCGTCTGAGTCAGAGTCAGATCTTGTTGGTAAAATTGTTTGTGAGGATGAGATTAAAGTTGAAAAAGTTTCAATCCCCGATACACCGCGTCTAAGTTGTTCACAACCATGCACGGGGTGTCTTGAAAAAGACACCAAGTATCAGGAATTGAAACAACATGCAGATTTGGTGAAGTTTGACTTAGAGCAAGTAAAAGAGGCATACAACACATTATCTAGGTCAATAAAAATGATCCAAAAAGAGAGTCTTGAAAATGATAAAGCAACAAAGTTGGCACAATCAACTTTATTTGATAAACAAAGAGAAGTCAACTTTCATTTAGATACAATCGCATCTTTGAGAAAAGAGCTTGAGTTGACTAAAATTGAGAATGATAGAATTGATCAGAAATTGATGAGTTATGTGGCATCATCGTATGTGTTAGAGCAAATAGTGCCACAACAGCCACATGCTTCACCTGCCTACAACAGTGTTCCACCCCCAATGTGGAATCATTATACACAGAAATATCCAGATGGGGTGGAAGCAGCATTAAACATCAAACTGAAAACACTTGAGAATGATTTACCTGATAACATTGATATCACTTTCACTGCGTCTGACACTGACAACGAATCCCAGGTTATCAAAAATGTTATTGATCAGGTGTTGGACGATGAGAGTGAGAAATCTGAGAAGGCAAAATCAGTGGAGTCCGGTAGTGATTCTGAGGAGGACGGAAACTTTTTAGATCGTTATTTGTCAAAAATGGATAAAAGTACGGATGATGATTCAATTATGGTGGCTTACACTATGGTTGGGTCTGACAAACTTTACTCCAACACCGAGTTTCCGCTTCAGAATGTTAAATTTGAGAATCTTCAGAAAGTGTTTAAGCTGAGCATAAATGAGTTAAAGAAAAATGATTTCTTTTCAAAACTGAATAAGTCAGTTGGTTCGTCACGACCTACTAGTCCAGAAAAGGTAGAGGGGGTGGGTAAAAACCAAAACAAGAAAAATCAGTTAAAGAATAAAGGTATTGGTTTTGAGAAGAAAATGACTAAGCAGGTGGTCAAGCCAAAAGATAGGATTGATGATGTGTTTGTCGCTGGTCCTAGCACTGAAATTGAAAAAGATTATATCTTTAGTCAAAAGGCCGTGGACGACTTCAATGCAACGCAAAAGCTAAAAGTGGAAACTGTCACAACCACTTTTGTAGAATATGATAAGCGTGTGTGTTATCGCTGCAATGAAGTCGGCCACATGGCAAAGCAGTGTAAGAAAGTAATTAAAAACTGGTTGTGATAAAAGCTGTTAATAAACAAACGGTTGAGAAACCGAAGGTTGAAAAACCTAAGGTTGAAAACAAAAATGTTTCAAAACAAATCATTCAAAAACCTCGACCAAAATCACCGGTTGTTGCAAAAGATAAACAAGTGTTGGTTTCGCCGATTCGAATTCTTAAACGGGATGAAAAGTTGAAGTCGGAAGATAAGCCGAAATCGACTTTCGAGATTGGCGAGTCTTCTAAGTCTCCCAAGACTTCGAAATTTTATCCTAAAGCAAAAACTTTTGAAAATCAGTCATGGGTCGCGAAATCTAAACCATCTGGTGAGATCAAAAAGATGGAAAGTGTGTTGAAAAATGAGTCACAGTTTGTGAAAGATGATGTTGCTGTGTTTGAGTTTGAAATTGATCAGTTTTTGTCGGAATTTCCCAAACTCCATAACAAAGTGAAACAAGATAAAAAGGAAATTGAGTCAAATGTCACATTTAACTTTCCTAAAACAAATGAGAAATGCAATGTAGTTTTTGGGTCTGTGTCGGAAGTTAAAAAGTCGTGGGCATCATTGTTTAACTGATGTGTTTGTGTGCTGATTGCAGGAGCTGCCCAAGTCTGTGCTATCCAGGTGGATAATGGACAGCGGAGCGTCGAGACATATGACGGGATCCTTAGCTCTATTATATGATGTCAAATCAATTAATGGAAGCTACGTTGGATTTGCTGGTAACCAAGGTGGCAGGATTGTTGGTCAGGGAAAGCTCACAAACGGCATCATATCTTTTGACAAAGTGAATTATATTGTTGAATTAACGACCAATTTGTTAAGTATTTCACAAATTTGCGACAAAGACTTTAGCGTACATTTTACAAAAACAGAGTGTTTGGTTTTAAAGCCAGGGTTTAAAGTCCCTGATGAGTTGGTGCTGTTGCGTGCTCTTAGGGTTAATGATCTTTACATATTAGACATGAGCACTGCAACACCAACAACTCCTCAAAAACAATGTTTTGTGACAAAATCTAAAGCAACTGAGAAAGAGTCAATTATGTGGCACAGAAAAATGGGTCATATACACGTTCGTAAAATGAATTTTCTTGTGCACAACGATTTGGTAGAAGGTGTGAATGTTAAGAATTTTCATTTACCTGACGATTGTGTTGCTTGTAAGAAAGGTAAACAGGTACGGATGATTATACAAGGTTTTCATGGGTTGTTTGTTTGGAGAAAAAGGACGAAACATTCGATGCTTTGATGGTTTTATTCAAAAAGATGGAAACGGTGTACAAGCTGCCAATCAGAAGAATTCGGAGTGATAACGGAACAGAGTTCAAGAATAATAAAATGTACGAGTTCTGCAACGAGAAGGGGATACTACACGAATTCAGTGTGCCATACACACCACAACAGAACGGAGTGGCTGAACGAAAGAATAGAACCCTGATCGAGACCGCACGTACTATGTTGGCAGATTCAAAGCTTCCGATTTTCTTCTGGAGTGAAGCAGTGTCAGCGGCTTGCTATACATTGAACAGAGTTCTGACAGTGAAGAAATATAAAAAGACTTGTTTCGAGCTGTTGCATCGCTATAAGCCAAATCTTGAGTTCTTAGAACCTTTTGGCTCTCCGTGTACTTTCATAGATGCTGATGGTAAATTCGGAGCAAAAGCGAATGAAGGATTTTTTGTAGGATACGCCAGCCCGTTAAAAAGGGTGTTTGTACCGTGTCTGGGGAAAGTGATTCAGGTCCATCATGTGGATTGTCAGAAGCATACGCCGTCGCAAAAACTTCCCGGACAAAGATTCCTATTTGACTACGACAAACTCTGGGAATCGTTTCATCTGCCGTCCGAGCCGAGTGAGGAGGAACTTGCTCTCATGTACTTGTATCAGCAAAGTCAGTTACAAGAGCCGGAATCTAGACCGCTAGATGTTCCTACGCCCACCGTGGGTACTCACGATGATGAAGCAGGACCGAGTGGAACCGTTCATATACCGCCAGAGGAACCAGAGGAACCAGCTCCGTCATTTGACGCTTCTGACGACTCAGAGGAGGAACCCGCTCCTACCTTTGACGAGGAACCAAATGAGACATCAGAGGAGGCTGTTGATCAAATTGTTGATCTCGACATTTCAAATCTGGAATCGGAAGTTGTGGTGCCTGATACTGTGATGCCACGGACACTGTCTTACCATCCTTCAGAACAAATTATCGGCGATTTACAGAGTGGTGTCAAAACGAGACATCAGATAGATCAGGCTTTTACATGTTTTTATTCAGATATTGCTGATATGCAGAAAGAAGTCTCACTCAAATGTTTTATTTCGCAGATAGAGCCCAGGACTTACAAAGAAGCATTGACCGAGGATAGTTGGGTGAATGCTATGCAGGAGGAACTGCAACAGTTTGAGAAATTGGGCGTCTGGAGACTTGTTGATCTGCCGAAGAACCAGAAGTTGATAAAGACAAAATGGGCGTTTAAATGTAATAGAGATGATAGAGGAGTCGTGGTGAGGAACAAAGCACGTTTAGTGGTTCAAGGCTTCAGCCAGCAGGAGGGTATAGACTATGATGAGGTTTACGCGCCGGTTGCAAGGCTTGAAGCAATTCGCATCTTTTTAGCCTTTGCATCTTGGAAAGATTTCAAAGTCTATCAACTCGATGTTAAATCAACATTCCTGTATGGCAAGATTCGAGAAGAAGTTTACGTGGGGCAACCACCGGGGTTTGCAGATCCACTGAACAAAGACAAGGTGTACTTACTGGATAAAGCATTATACGGTCTACACCAGGCCCCGAGAGCCTGGTACGAGACTCTCTCGACCTACTTGCTGGAGAACGGGTTCACAAGAGGAACAGTAGACAGCACCTTGTTCACAAAAGAAGAAGCAGGCCACTTGCTGATCGTGCAGATCTACGTTGATGATATAATTTTTGGTTCCACCAACGACGATTTGTGTAAAGAGTTTGAGAGAGTAATGAAGAAGAAGTTCGAAATGAGTTCGATGGGGGAGATGAAGTTCTTCCTCGGGCTGCAGGTAGAACAAATTCCCGACGGAATCTTCATTCACCAGTCAAAGTATGTAAAGGATGTGCTAGACAAGTTTGATATGACAGATTGCAGTCCTGCATCAACCCCCCTCTCACAGAACCATGGTATTTGTCCGGATGAACAGGGAGTGAAGATGGATGAAACGTTATACCGATCGATCATTGGGTCTTTAATGTATCTCACAGCTTCCCGTCCCGACATCATGTATCCTACATGTCTGTGTGCACGATATCAGTCGAATCCGAAGCAGTCACACCTGACGATCGTCAAACGCATATTACGGTATTTGAAGGGTTGCCCAAGCATCGGCTTGTGGTACCCTCGTTCGGGTGATTTTACCTTATCCGGTTTCGCTGATTCAGATTTTGGTAGCTGTAAGCAGAACGCAAAGTCCACCACTGCTGGGTGCCAGTTCTTCGGAACTCGGCTCGTTACCTGGCAGTGCAAGAAGCAAACTGCAGTCGCGCTCTCCACGTGTGAGGCTGAGTACGTCTCAGCCTCTAGCTGTTGCTCGCAGATCCTCTGGATCCAACAGCAGATGCACGACTTCGGTCTGCAATTCTTGGATACTCCGATATTTGTGGACAATGAAGCGGCCATAAATGTTACTAAAAATACGGTTCATCATTCGAAAACAAAACACATTGAAATCCGTTACCATTTTATTCGAGATTGTCACGAAAAGAAATTAATACGGATTGAACATGTGGGCACCGTTGATCAGAAAGCTGATTTTTACACAAAACCGTTTGATAAAAAGAGATTTTATTATCTTTTAAGGTTAAATGGGATGAAAAATCTGCAATCTGGGAGGGTAATCGAGTGTGAAGCCGAATTGGGCGGCGATCTGACTTGAACCGTATCGGGTTGTCAATTTTCGTTTGTACAGTTGTATTTTTTTTCTGCTTTTCGTTTAAAAACAAAAACACAAAAATATGTTTTAGTTTTAGGGGGAGATATTCGCAGAAAAATACAAAAACATGATAAAATCATAAAAATCCAAAAACATTAAAAAATGCAAAAAGAGCTGTGTAGTATAGGGGAAATGATAGTACATCAGCTAGACGGGCACAGTACGCTAAAGATATGTAATGTATTAAATGCAATTAAGCAGTCTCGCTAAAGATGTGCCGGTAGGTTCTTACAGAATTAGTAGATCAGTTTGGGATATAAACTAAATTTAACTTGTGTTTTCGTGGGGAACACCTCTAGGATATATAGGTAACCCCTGAAATCCTGTTTGAAAGGTCCCGTATTCTGAGATACTAGGTCTTTATGCTCGGTGATATCTGGGGTATTATCCCGGGACTTCTGCTGTATGGAAATACTGACCTAGTCCCCGGATAATACTTTACGCAAAAAGCTTTGAAACATAAGCTTCACCCTCAGCATGCTGATGAAACAATAAAATTGATAGTCGCTGCTGTTGAAATGCAAAAGATCCTCTAAAGGGGACCCACCGAAAAGTCGAGCCGTCACCTCTCTGCTGAACGGAAGTTCTGACCTGAGCTCTCACGGTTTCGCATTTACCCCCAACAGATATCAGCTGTGGTATATTCACCTGTAAGACTAAATACTGGGATCCGGATACGGGAGTATATATTGAGGTGGGAACACACGTTAACGTTTAAGTCTCTAAAACACCAATAACGTATCTCGAACAGGTTGAAAATTTTGCGAGAATTTAAAGTGGATCAATATACCGACAATCAACGCGAATTGTTTAATGCTTAAAATGAAATAAGCTTAACGGTGCTTGTGTTCTGTCGACAGCTGATATGATCCCCTAACACGCTCACAAAAATATTGTGTGTATATATTTCAGTTTGTACAGCTTAAAACCCAAAAAGATTTTTGTACAGCTTAAAACCCAAAAAAAATTTTCTTTTCTCATTTCTTTTTCGACAACTGATACTGGGGATTGGAAGATCAAAGCCCGTGTGCAGATCATGTCAGTGACTGGTGAGGGTTGGGTAAGCTGTAATTGCAAACAAAGATCTGGTATGATGTTTGAAAGATAAAATGTGCAAATGTTTGAAACGTTGAAAAGTTCATTAATTTGAACTGTTTTTAAAACAAAACGACAGAGTACTTCATAAAACTGGTCAACCAGGGCCATTAACTTGGACTTGGTAGGTCAAACAGTTGTCCAGGGTCATTAAATTGGACTTGGTCAACTGGGTGTCAGCGTGTGATCGAAAAAGTTGGAAAAATGATTAAAAAATGAATTTTTGAAATATTAGAGACAGGTTCGCTCTTATGTCACCATCGGTTCGCCTTTTTGTCAAAAGTAACATGTTGGTCCGCTCATGAGAACATGTCATATAAGCGAACCAGATCTCATATAAATAGAACATGGGTTCGCTTTTTCTGTCATAACCCGGTTCGCTTATCTGTCGTTGTCTCTGAGGCGATTACGAGCGATTCTACTTGTTCATCGTGATTTCTTGCTGATCGAGCTTGTTTTCCTTCGATTCTTGATAGATTCTAGTTCATTACATCATGGGCAAGGTAAGTCCTCTCTCAATCTTAGTTCTTTCATGTTAAAAACATGTCTGTTGGTATGTTTGAATGAACGGATCGTGTTTTATACTTTTAACTGTCATATTTGGTTGAATAGAATAGTGTAGTTGTGTCGTCTGATGATTCCGAGTATAGTGTTATGTTTTAATTGCTAAGATTTGAGCGATTGATGAGTGTTGTCGGCAATGCATAGTTTCAGTTTCAGATCTAGGGTGATTTAGGCATGTTTTGTAGAAATCAAAGACACCCTTAGTCTCGGAATTCTGTGTAGATTGTGTTTCTGTAATCAATTTTAGGTTTTTAGCAGTTTTTACAAGTGTTGTAGTAGGACCGCTTTTGCAGACATTCACCATTAGGACCGCTCTTATGTACACCTCGTAGGACCGCATTTACGAACAGATAGCTCAGGACCGCTCATAAGTCATCTGTAAGACCGCTTATAAGAACCATTAGGTCCGCTCTTATGAGATCTTTCAGGACCGCTCATGTGTACCATATCAGGTCCGCTTTTAAGGCAGTAATCTGTTGATTCGCTTATGTGGCTAGGGATGGTTCGCTTTTTGTGCATTTTCTAAGTAGGTTCGCTTTTTAGTCACTACAGTGGTTCGCCTATAGGGTTGTGAAGTGTTTGGTTCGCTTTTAATGTACTATGCAGGTTCGCTTTTTAGTCAGTGTTAAAAATGTGAAATTTTTCTAAGTCTTGATTTCTGTTGTTGTTGTGCAGGCATCGCCAAACGTGTTATTTGATCCAGTACACAACAGTTGTATTGATTTAGATGTGGAGAAGTGTCCTTTATTGTCAGAATTCAACAGCATTTTGGATTATATGAAACGTATTCCAGTGAAGAAAGCAATGATTGACCAAAGACCGTTGTATAGATCACATATTAGTCGATTTTGGATAAACGCAAAGTATGATGAGGAAAACAAGGTGATATCATCAGTGGTGGAAGTGGATGGAAAGTTGGAGACTATTCTGGTGACTGAAGCATTAGTTCGAGAAGTTATGAACTTTCCTGATGAGGCCAATTACCCCACAAGATTTCTGGAACGCTTAGTGAAGGGTTGTATGCTGAGAATGGGATACAGAGGTGCTTTGAACACCGGAAACTACTTGAAGTCAAAGTTTCAAAAATCTTTCAAGTTCTTGATCCATTGTATTCTGATTTCATTGAGCCACACAAAGGGCAGTTTCGATCAGATGAGAGATTACCAAATGAACATGTTAACAGCGTTGGTGTTGAATAAGAAATACAACTTTTCGCACATAGTTTTTCATTATATGGTGGAGAATCTCACGTCGGATGTTAGAACCTGGAGATATCCGCGTTTTGTACAAATGATGATTGATCGTGCATACCCTGGAATTGATAGAAACATTAAGGGTGATCTTCTTGTTCAAGCTCACATGTCTAACAATACGTTGAAGAACCTGGTCAAGTATCATCCTAATCATCCAGAGCCTGATCTAGTGATTGAAAACTTCGGATTGATTAGAGATGCGAGCTATGTGGATCCTGATCCGGAAAATCATCAGAATTGGAGAAATCAAGAGGAAATGAAAGAGGCGTTGTATGCTGTAGAGTTAAAAATACTTCAGAGTTTCAAACCAACCAAGAACGAGTGGTATGTAAAGGAGTCGGGGCGTAGACGTAGATTTGCAACTCCTGTAGCTGAAGGTGAAGGTTCTTCGTCAAAACTGAAGAAGATACAAAAGAAGAAAAAGCAAACAATGTTAATTGATGAATCTGATGAAGAAATTCCTGAGATGAATGTTGAAAATGAACAAGAGACGACTGATGCTGAAAACATTGTAATTGAGACAGATTTGTTTACAACCGAAGCGTATTTTGTTGATAATGTTGTGGAAACGGTTACTTCTGATGTTCAAAAAGAAAAAGAGAAGGATTTAGATGATGTTGAAGGTGACGACGTTGATAAAGACACTACTAGTTCTTCTAGTTCGTCTGATTATGAAGTGATTGATGCAAAAGAACGTGAAAGACGAATGAGAGAAGAGGTAGAACAGGAGAAATTGATTAGAAAAAGGAAGAGGGAAGAGAAAGAAGATGCTCCTTATGTACCTTCTCCGGAGCATGTTTCAGTGTCACAATCTTCTCCGAAGGGTAAACAGAAAGCTGCTGGTCGAAAGAGAACTACACCAAAGATTAAAGTGTCAAAGCGCCCTCAGAAGATCAGGCAAACGCACGCTACACCTCCACGTCAACCAACAGCTCCACAATCTCCAATACATCAATCTCCTCCCAGACAACCAACACCACAACAATCACCAAGACAACCTACTCCTCCATCACACTCAACACCACCCAGACAACCTACTCCACAACGACAACCATCTCCTCTTTTTCAATCAACACCACCTCCACATCAACCATATTATTCTTCGCAAGATCTCTTTGGCACATCTCCACTCATCCAAGGACAACCTAGTTCTTCAAGTAGAGGTCTTTCGATACCGCAAGATAATCTGCTAGACGTTGATTTCGACTTTGCAAACAATTCGCAAGTGTTGAAATTGGAAAAGAGAATTGATGATGTGATAGCAGAAAATAAAAAGTTGGCGGATGAATGCAAAAAGATTGCTGATAGAGAAAAGACTCTTGCTGGTAGGGTGCAGAGGTTGGAAGGTGAAAACAAAGTGTTGACATTGAAAATTGAAGTTGATCAGACGGAAATCGACGTTCTGAAAGTTCGAGTGTCTGAATTAGAAGAAGAGAAGAATCGTCGAGAGAGTGAAAATGAATACTATAAGTTGAAGAATAAAGAGCTTATGGCTGCTAAAGCGCTACATGAACATAAGTTCTACATGCTGAATAGAGTTGTGGAAAGCATGTTCGAAACATCAGTGGAACAGAAATATGAAGAGTTGAAGCTAGAAGATCTTCGTGCAGAACGTAAAGCAGAATTAGAAAGGCAGATGAAAGATAAGGGTAAAGGAGTGGAAGGAAGTTCTGATATGTCTATTGTACCGTCAATGGTGATAGAAAATCCTGAGCCTATATCTTCAGTTCCTGGGGTATTCGAAGAAGAAACTCCAACGCCTAAATTAATTGGTGGCGAAGATGAAGAGGATGATGAAGATGATGATGAGGATGAGTTTGTTTATTCTGCAAGCAGTCACAGTTCTAAAGGTAATGATGATGATGATGCAGCAGGAGGTTCAGGTGTAAGAGTGACTGATGCCTCAAAAGAAAAAGTCGTTGAAGATCTGTTAAACGACACAGTCAATGAAGAAAGTGGTGAAGCTAAGAGAAAGGGGGAGTCGAGTAAGACACAGATTGTAGAGCATCATGAGCCTTTGTTTATGAGTCTAGATGCGTATAAAGAGATGCTTAAAGATGTAAACCCTGAAATTCCCTTCGACTTCGAAGAGGACTTAGAATCGTTTGATATCAATAAACAGCAAGATTATAAGTATGATTATGTTGAAGATGCTAATATCTACGATAGAGTTGAGGTTGAAGAATGTTCAGATAATGAAGAGGTTCCTGAAGATACTTCGAAACTTCCAACATTAATGGAGTTCTTTGCTGCTGAGAATAGAGATGAATTACTCAGAAAGTGACTGAAGTGGTGAATGATAATGTGTTTGAATGTTTGAGGAAAGAAGCTGAGCAGGAAGGTCAATCTAATGTTGATAAAGAAGGTCAATCGAATGCTGAAGAAATTGATCGTTCTAAATGGTTTAAAGTTTCTCATGAAAGAAAATTCAAGAGGCCGCTGAAGTTCTTCCAACGAGATCGAAATGTTTCGCTTGGCGATATTATTAGTTGGGGTTTTCTTCCGCAAGTTAACGCTTACGCTATTCGAAGAGAATATGGTGTCCAGTATTTTGCACGTTTATATGATATAATGTCATTACCGTGGTGGGACGTTGATGAATTAGCAAAGGTGAGAGTCTTGGAGTACAAGGTGAGACAGAATGATATCGCGATGTGGGGCTACATCAAGTATGAACAATTGAAGCCATTTCGAAAGTGGAAGCCTCATCGTCCAAAGCGTGTTCAGAGAATTGATCCAGAAACTGGAGCTGTAGAAGTTATTCTGAATATGAAACCTCCACGAACAATGAAGACAATTCCGATGCCAGAAATGGAACATGATTTTTATAAAGGCTTCATTGATTGGGTGTACAGTTGCAGAACGACTGAAGCAATTATCACATACAGAGCTGGTGGAGAGCTGAGGGATATTCATGTTTACGACCCTATGTGGTTAGTTAATTGTTCAGCAAAAGACATCGAATGTCTATTCATTCACAAGATTCGCTACTCACCAGCAGATAAAGAGCAAGCTCTTCAGTTCCAACGTGTTGTATCACTGTGTATTCAGAAAGGAATCACCTCTGAAAACAAGTGGAAATCTTCGTGGTGGTCGTTAGAAGAGAAGATGAAAAAGAAAGCAAAGCGTGAGCGTGAACGTGAAAATCAAAAGATGGAAGAAAATAGAGGAAAATTTATGAAGCAACAAGAAAAGGAAGAAAAGGCAAGAAAGATACAGAATGAGAAGATCAGGGTTGCTCTGAGTAGAAAGCCAAAACCAAAGGAAGAGAAATTCAAAGCTATCTGAAGACCTATATTCAAGACAAAGACTGCGGCTTCATCCAAGGGGGAGTTTGTTGATGCACAATGTCTAAAGCCTGCGTCTTTGAAACGCTAGATTAATGTATAGGGTCCAGATAGGTCATTTTGTGTTAGTACAGGGGGTTAAAGTGTAATTTTATGATTTTAATGTTGTAGGTCCGCTTTTGTGGCATGTGTCCACAAAAGCGAACCAGCTTTGTTGTCTGGACCGCTCTTGTGGACATGTCACATGAGCGGACCACTTTGTCTATAAATACCCCCGTAGTAGTCTTCATTTGTAACGTCTTCTGGAACTCAACGTCGAACTGCTGTCCGTACGACAAGCGTTATAAAGTGAAGAAAAAGTATTATAAGTGTGAATTCTCTGTTTCTACTCCATTCTGTTACATTTTTCTTTGTATCATGCTGAAAATGTGTTTCCGCCACATTTTCAGTAAGCACTAGCTCTGATTGACTCACTCGAGAGGTCAAAACTGATCCTACAATTCCCACCCGGGAACCCCATGCTTGGCTGTGTGAACTCACCTTGGGTTTGCTCGGTATGCTAAGTATGTGCTCAAAGTAAATCAATCTCGTCCTAAAGTACGCACGTATACAATGATCAGTTTATGTTCAAGTTGTTCACGTGTAAACAAAAATCAATAATCACCACGTAGCACTATGCGCGTATTCGGAATCATACAAGTCATGCATGGCATTTAACGGCAGTTAGTTAATACAGTTAACTTCTAACAGAGTCTAACTAGGTTACTGTGCAAGTTATCCAAGTTGACGAATTACAGGTCGGCGAATCATATTCTGTTTCGTCAGCTTCTCTTTGACGAAACACTATCTTGTTTCGTCAACTACCCTTGGCGAAACACATCTCCTGTTTCGTCAATTACCCCTTGGCGAAACACCCTCCTTGTTTCGTCAAGAATTCTATTCCGTCAAGCAAGTCAGTTCCGTCAATCATTTACATCAGTTACAGAATTATCACAGAAACCCTAAATGCCGTCATCGTCCAGAAACATTCATACGGGAATCATAAACACAGAATTCATACTGTGATCATTCAGGAATCATGGCATTCATGGATTACTAATCATAACAAAATCATGGATTAACTTTAGATCATTCTAGCATATGATTTAACCCTATTAACATACTATCATGCACCCGGATAACACGAATAACATTCTAACATGACTGTTCCCGAGCATCATTCAATCTAGTTCATCATCACAACAATCTACATCCCGATATATATATATATATATATATATATATATATATATATATATATATATATATATATATAAGTTGTAACCGATTATTCATACACTACGAATCTAGAATCATCATCAACATATACTCATATTTGATCCAGAAATCAATCATACACACAACATGTAACAATAATCAAGGTATCAATGAAACCGACTAAACAAACACGAACTAACCGAGATATCCGGGATGATAGTTTGATCGCTAAAGGGCTTGGGAAGAACACAGAGTTGCCGTCACACACACAAAGGAGTTCTAGGGTTTTCTGTTTTGCTAACGTGTGTCAAATGAACGGTTCCGTATAACTTATATGCGTCTAAGTGTTCTGGGCCCTTAATGGGCTTGGCGAATCAGATGGGCCGGCGAAACAGGCTGTTTCGTTGAGATGGGATTGACGAAACAGGCCTCCTGTTTCGTCGAGCTATATCTTGGCGAATCACTCTCTTGTTTCGTCGAAGAGTGCTTGGCGAAACACACTTGTGTTTCGTCGGGTTGTTCAAGTGTCAACAGTTTAAGTTTATCAACAGATTTCAAGTTATACAATCAAACACATAATCATGCAATCACAGAACACTTTATATATCACAACGTGTACATTACAAGTCAAACGACTAATCAGTCAAAGTCAACGGTCAAAGTCAACGTGCAATAAATGCGAAAGTGAAAGTCGAAAGTTTGAGTTGTCACATCTTTCATTTCGGTAGGCGCTAGACGATACGAAGCTCGTGCTATAGGCGCAGATCCTGGAAGGATGTCTATCCTGAATTCCACTTGCCTCTCAGGAGGTAATCCAGGTAACTCGTCAGGAAAGACATCAGGATACTCTGAAATGATTGGAATGTCCTCAATCTTCGGCTTTGGATCATTCACAGTCACTTGTGCCATGTAAATAACACATCCACCCTTCAAACACTGGGATACTTTGAGGATAGACACGTTACTGGGCAACCCATACTGTGTGTCTCCTTGGATAGTGACTGATTCACTGGAGGGGGTCTTGATAATGATAAGCTTTTTATCACAGGCAATTTGGGCTTGGTTATGCGACAACCAATCCATGCCTAAAACTATATCAAAACCAGCCAACTTCATTGGCAGGAGGGACAGCGGGATAGAATGGTTCTTAATGGATATTGAACATCCATCAAGAAGAGTTGAGGCGGATTCTAAGGTACCATCAGCGAGTTCTACCTCATATTTTATGTCTAGAGTCTTAATAGGCAAATTCAACAACTTACAGAACTTATGATCTACAAAGGACTTATCAGCACCGGAATCAAATAAGACTCTAGCATAAGTATTATTGATGAGGAAGGTACCTGTTATGACATTATCATCGGTCACCGCTTCCCGTGCCTGCATTTGGAACACCCCGGCATTGTTCTTCTTAGTCTCTTCAGGCTTTTTCGCATTCTTGGGGCAATTGGTCTTGATATGCCCCTTTTCATTGCAACCGTAAAAGGTTGCATCCTTAATGTTCCGGCACTCAACAGACTTGTGCCCTTTCTTCTTGCAGATCCCACACGGTTTGGCCTGTGGGTCCAGGTTGCATTTGCCAAAATGCCTCTTGTGGCAAGTCTTGCACCTGGGCTTATCACCAGTTTGCCCTTTCTTGGAACCAGAGTTCCCCTTTCCTTTCTTGTTCGACTGAGAGGACTTATCATCCTCTCTCTTCCTCTTCCCCTCTTCAGAATTCTTCTTCACCCTATTCCTCACAAAATCCAAAGTGACGGATAAAGATAGATCCACAGCGGATTTGTAGGTGGTTGGCTTTGAAGCCTTAACATTCCCCTTAACTTCAGGGGCCAAACCACCAATAAAACGCGCAATGCGCTTGGGCTCAGGTGTGACTAGATACGGTAAAAGCCTCGACATGGAATAAGAACTAGTCACATAGGATCTACAGTCTAGATCCTTCATCACAAGGGTGAGAAAATCAGTCTCTATGCGCTCTACTTCGTGCTGAGGACAATAAGTGTCCTTAACCAGATCAACAAACTTCTCCCATGAAAGATTATACAGATGAACCTTCCCGGTGGATTGTACAAGTGCTTTCCACCATGTAAGGGCATCGCCCTTAAAAGATTGGGAGACGAACATAATCACATCCTCTTTAGCACAACCGCTAATATCTATCACCGTTTCCATCTCATCTAACCACTTCATACAGTCTATTGCCCCTTTTTCTCCTGTAAAGTCTCTTGGCTTACAGGAGACAAAATACTTGTAGGTACAACCCTTGGCATGCCTAGGGGTAGGCTCAAGAACTACCTGTCTCTTGGGTATGCTACCCTGGTTAGACGAGTGCAGTGACTCACTTTTCCTGTGAGTATGTGGCTGAGAATGGGTTCTCGAAAGAGTTTGAGACCGAACAACACTCGGCACTTTAAATTTAGCTTCTACCGCTTGAGAAACCGCTGCGGTGATTAGAGCTTGCAGTTCGGCACCAGTAATATTGATTCTGGTGTTGCCCTCTGCTGGATGACTGTTTGCTTCGTCTGAGCCAGCCATTTCTGAATGCCATAATATAGATAATAATAATATTTAAATTACATATAGATTCATCGCATTGATGATCCAATGGTCATGGTATTATTAAACCATTTAGACCATTTCAAGTCATAATTATAAGTTAATAGAATGCATTATTCTTTACATTATTAGGCAGGGGAAAGATAGAAATTTCATAACTGCCAATGTCGTAAAAGACATTTTACTTATCATTAAACTCGTCTCGAAGGACATTTATATAGCTTAGGAAGCTTGTCACAAAAACGAGTTGAGATTTTAACTAACGATCTCAAAGATCAGTGATCTTTTAAGGTCTGAACAAAGTTCATCGCCTTTTTGACAAGAAGTTTATAAGTCGTACTTTCATTGTCATTTTACACCTTTGCTTAAAGCGTGCATCTCAAACGGATATCTTGGTGTACACATCACACTGATGTTTTCTAGCCATGATTCGCATTGATCATATTGGCTTTATGCGACTTGGAAGGATCCAAGTATTTTTTGGAAGCTTGTGTGGTTTCTCGTACCGCACAGCTGGGAATGTTAACATGTTTTCAGATGTTAACAAGGATTTGCTATCTTAAAAAGGTTGTACCATCATAGCCAATTAATACTTTGGCTAGGTTATACCTCTAAGAATTTCTTTGGCAGATCAATTATAAATTGAAAGAGATAACAAGGTGTAATAAATACACAATTAAAACCAAAGTTGAAAACTTCATTACGATGAAAACAAATACAACTGCCCTAAACGGGACTTAGAAAAAACACAAAATACCCGCGCAGGGGCATACAGAAAGGAAAATAAGTCCACGCAGGGACTTGATTACAAATAAACAAGAAACAAAACAACCCTCTACTTCTTCTTTCCCTTGATAAGGTTCGCGAGACCTTTCATGAAGCTATTATGCCTTTCCTTGTTCTTCTTAGTCTTATGCTCGACCTTATCCAACCTCTCTAAGATTTCCTGAGTTTGTTGCTGTTGCTGTAGCTGCTGGGGAGGAGGTAGCTGGTACGGAGGATACTGATAACCCTGAATTGGGTATTCAGCTGGATGCATAGGAGGGTAAGTAGAAGGATAAAGGTGATGATACTGCGCAGGCGTAAGATATGGGTCGTGAGTTCCATATCCCGATGGATATCCCGACGGGTCTCCATAAGGATTGTACCCGGATGAACCTGGGTACGTTGGGATGGGGTTATCAAAACCCACAGGCGGCTGATGTGGTGCATAAGAAGCTTGCGGAGGATTAGCCTCCGGTGCCGCGGTTTGAGGGTCCACCCAACTGGGGGTCCTCTGGAATAGGGGGATAGGAACTTGAACCACGAGGAGAACTGAAACGGGGTCCTCCTCGCACGGACATGTGTGCATTCCTCCTTCGCCTCGGAGGCTCAGGAAGTGGCTGCGGTGGCTGCTGTGGTGGCTCCTCTACCGGAAGTGGTGGTGGTGAGACAGCTTGAAGTTGAGGATCTTCCAACGGTGGTTGGGCTGGAGAGCTATGGTAGGAAAGGGTGAAATACCAGTCATAGGTACCCATTCTCTCCTGGAAGGAGTCGGGCCCATGGTATGGGGATCCCTGGAACGGAGACCCACTAGATATGATGATCGGGTGGCCCGGGGTTCCTGTTTGCATTTCCGGGTCGGGGTCATCATCCATCTCCATTTCCTGAGAGAAATGGTCCTCAGGGCCCAATGGATTGGAGCCAAGAAAATCGTTAACATAATCGGCTGGGTTGAACTGTGCCGGGGAGTAGGGAGAGTCAGAATGATGAAACGAGTGAGATTGCAAAGAGTTATGCGACGGGTAAGATTCGTGCGAATGGTGAGATTGTTGAGAGTGGTGAGAGTGTTCGGGCTCGTCTGGAGCAAACGGCCAAAAAGACGGGTGGAAAGAAGGCGATGAGCTTAGCGAGACTGAGTGTCTTTCCGGCTCAAAAGGTTGACCCCACATATCATGAGAGTCGGAGGTAGAAAAGGACGCCGATGGAGTGCGTCTGTGTGATGGTCCTGCTGACGATGGTCCCCCACGCATGGGACCCTTGCCTCGTCCTCTTACTCTTGGAGACATGTTGGTGAATTTCCGGTTGAAACAAGAAAACAAAAATAAAACGAAACATAATAACAGCAAAGGAAAGATAAAGATACATCCTAGGTCATTTGCCTAGACTCGAGAGTCTAAGGAATGTGCTTATTGTGTCATTGAGATTAAACACAAAAGGTTAGTGTTTAATTCACTCAATGTTGGCTCTGATACCAACCTGTCACACCCCAATATTCCACGTATTACCGGTGGGCCCAGTGGGGAGTATCGTGACGTAGTTGATATCATCATTGTCAATACACACAATATTATAGCACAGCGGAAGGCTGGGTAAATAAACTATTACAAACCATACTGTCTGTCGATGTTCGAGTACATGAATAATACAGACTGGAATGTAATAAGATCCACAGGCGGATCATAAAGTACAAGAAAACAAAAACTACAGACTCCGGGTATCTATGGGATTTGCAAGATCCTCTATAACACCTTATATAGCTCCAGCCTATTACGAGAAGTACCTGTTAATTCAATCTTTAGGAAAATACATCAGTATACACTGGTAAATACAATTTAGCTGACTCATTTTGAAAACATTTAAGAAAATTGATTTAGATGCACCTGGCACAAATCTTTTATAACTTGGGACAATCTTTATTAAGATCTTGTATACAGCTTTACATATTTGTCATACAAGTGGGGCCGGTTTGGAAGCCGGACATGATTAACTAACTCGCCACTTATGGAACCCACAGAGGAGTTATCCCCAACTTGTGGGTAATTTAATATTTAGCATTTGCATCTGTCAGGTGCATGCCTGCACCCCGTGCATAGGTCGTGGCCATTAATAACTTAAATGAGCCGAGGATATCCAGGACACGGTCGTTAACCCCCAAATGTTTATGTTATCAAATAATACAGATTAAAACGGGTCATGCGGATTTATTAAATCACAATCCGACAAAATAATCCCATACCCGACCAAGCGGTATTAATATACCGTATCCCAAGCCCGTATAGGGAAAATAAGTTAAAAGTATTTACCTGATGTAGCAGTAAATTCCTAAGGTTCTTGAAAGGCACTTTTTACCTGAAGCTATTAATCTGTATAGAAGGTTTAATTAATCTATTAGGATGCTAACGGGTCTTTGATTAAGTCATGGACTTAGACCGGCTAGCTAGAAGGAAACCTTACGGACCTAAACGCTAGATTAAGCGAAGACCGGGATAGAATGTGATTTAGACCCGACAAGCTTGGATACTTTTATAATATGGGTAAACTATACACATTCTGGAAAAATGAGGATTTAATGACAAGGTAAGCCCGTTTCGGCTATTTTACGTAAACTAGTCACGTAAATCGATCCGAACGCGTAAATGCGTAACGGGTAACCGGACAAGCTATAAACAGGTCTTAATCATTATTATGCTCAAAAAATGTTAATATATCAGCAGCATATTAACATTTATGCCCAAAAAGCAATTTAAACCAAAATAAGTCCCATAAGGGCATTTTGGTAATTTTGATGCTCATAAAAGAGTTTATTTATAAAACTGAGTTCCAGGTCTGATTATATTAGTAAAAATATGTACTTTAATGAGTTACATCAGTAGGATACTTAATATATGAAAAATATACCTTTTATTACCAATTATGCACCGAAAGGGCATTTTGGTAATTTTACATAGGCTTATAAAGGTTAAAACAGGTTTCTGCGTTTAAAAACTTTAGCTTACTGTAATATTATATAATTTAGCTTAAAACATCAGTAGGTTATGAGTTTTATATGACAAATATAGTTTTGACCCATACTAGGTGCTAAAAACGCTTAAAATGCGATTTAAAGGGCTAATATGGTAAAAAGTAGGAAATCTGAGATTTTGGTCAGTTTATAAAGTTCAAAATATTATACTTATCATAAGGAATCAGTAGCAAAAAGTTTGGCATCAAAAGGTTATGTAAAACTCATTTTATGAATGAAAAGGGTAAAACCGGTAATTACCGAAATTAGGCTATAATCCTATGTTATGCTCAGCCTAAAAATAATTAAAAATCTTCAAAAATCCCAAAATATTATTTAACATCAGTAGTTAAAAAGTTTGGTGTCAAAAATCGGGTTTAGATGGGCCTTATGCTAATTACGCCTTTTAATTACTAAGAAGTCCCTTAATTACGCTATTGAGCATAACTCCCATTCTAGACCTCAAACTGATGTCAAATTTTCGGGACATGTCTAAATACCAGTAGCAAAGGTTTTAGTTCATTCACATTGCTAAAAATCTCGGTTTTATGTAAAAAGGGCGTTTTAGGCATTAATGAGCATAATTACGATCAAGACCATGAATCACAAACGATTAGGCACCATGCAATATAACTTCAGAGGGTTATACTACAATGTAACATGGTCCTAATGGAAGCTTAAAACATAGGAGAATTAAGCTTGAATGCGTCAGAACTGAAAGTCAAAGAAAAAGTCAAGCTTTTGCGACTTTCGGTTATAACCTGCCCTTGGACTATTAATTGTCGGGTTAGGACTGATAAAACATGTTTAGATAGTCATTACCAAGTCATTAGAATGTTAAAATGTAATTTAGAATCTCTGGTTTATTAATTAAAATTATTTTTGTCAATTCTGTCTAGTTTGACTTTTTGTCAAACTACTTTGACCCGACATTTAACCAGTCAAACGAGATAATTAGGAGACACCCTTTTAAGGGTTAATCACCTATACTAATGTGGTTTCATAACCACTTTCAATTTGATCAGTGGTTAAGCCACATGTAATTAAAACAAAAGTCAAACTGATTAAGCACTTCGTTTGACTTTTAAGTAATTAGGCTAAATTAAACAACTAAACAAGTAATTAGAAGCTTACTAATGGTCCTAGCAATCTTTTCTACACTTGAGAGTCTTCTCCTTACTGACGGAAGCTCCAGATTAAGTCCCACAAATGAATTGTTGCAAGTGTGCTTTGAAGCACAAGACCATGCTCCTATATATACTAATTTGGATGCTCAAGGATCACTTCCAGGTGGATATGAGGGCCCTAGGATCATTCCAGGTGTCCTAGTAACTTTAATAAACGGACATAAGGCTCCTGGGATCGTTACAACCGAAGATAAGGCGGTGGAACAGGCCCAACCCGCACCTGGCAACAATTTCTGTATCTGGCAGTCTCTCGCGGGCCGTGTAAGACTTAAGGGGAGTCTTACGCGGGCCGCCTGGACCGGGTTAACTGGTAAAACAAGTTTTAAACTTGGCAGTTTCAGTCCCTGAGCGTTTAAACCCCTTTTTAATTTCATTTTTGGCAATCAAGGTCCTTGTAGTTAATTTCTTGAGGCCCAAGGAGGTATAAACAAACTTCGTTAGTCTCGGGTTAGTTAAATTCCTTCATAATTGCAAGTTTCATCAAGTTGACGCTTTTAACCCAAAATTTAGAAAGCATGCTTAACGATCTCGGAATCACGTGAAATTTTTATCACATATTCTCGGGAGTATATTTGAATATTACGAAGCCTCGGTTTCGTTAAAAGTCCACTCAGAGGTCAGAATTGACATATTGACACTTTTAACCCTTGTTATTTATAATCTTCCGATTATTTTCACAACCGGTTTCGTATACCCAATCAATCACTCATATAAGAAGATTTTCTTCACGTGTGGTCATTCAGAGGCCCAAGTTTGGCATGTTGACACTTTTAGTCCTTTCGTTTGCACATTTTCACTTGTTGTCAACTTTAGTCCCTTAAACCCAATTTTTCGCACAACCGGAGTTTAGGACACGTGTCTATGTATAATTGGACACGTTTTTACGTGGTGTTACACAATGCAAACCCGATTAACCAAACCGTCTGAAACCTATCACTAAGAACCATCCTTGAAAAGGATCGTCTCAACCATAACAACTTCATGGATTGGTTTCGAAACTTGAGAATCGTTCTCAAGCGAGAGAAGATATCCTATGTGTTGGACGATCCTATTCCCGACGAACCTAACGAGGAAGATGTGGAAGCCTACAATGATTGTGTTTAGTATACCGAGGACTCCATGCAAGCCTCATGCCTCATGTTGGGAACTATGATTCCCGAAATTCAAAAGGATTTTGAACACCATGGGGCATACGACATGATTACCCAATTGAAGGAAATGTTCCTACAACAAGCAAGGGTAGAACGCTTCGAAACGGTTTGAGTGCTTCATGCATGTCGAATGGAGGAAACCCAATCGGTATCATCTTATGTCCTTAAGATGAAAAGCCACATTGATCGCCTCGAAAGGCTAAATTGTTCCGTCTCTAAAGAGTTGGCTGCGGATTTGATCCTCAACTCTTTAACAAAGAAATTTGAGAGCTTTGTGATGAACTACAACATGAATGGTTGGGACAAGAGCATTGGTGAACTTCATGCAATGCTCAAAACGACCGAAGCGGGAATGGGCAAAAGGGCTTTACCCGTTCTAGCGATCAATGAAGGTGGCAACAAGAAAAGGCCCCATCCCGAGTCTAAAGCAAACTATGCTAAAAGAAAGGGACACGTCAAGGGAAAAGGGAAGGGAAAGGCTAAAGCAGAACCCACCAAACCAAAAGAGGAGAAGCAAAAGGTTGCTACGAATGACCCATGTTTTGAATGTCGCGAGATAGGACATTGGAAAAGAAATTGTCCAACCTATCTCAAAGAGTTGAAAAACAAGAGGGATGCAAGGAAACCTCAGGTATTATCTTTATGATACATGTTGGGCTTAATGTTATTTCTTCTAACACATGGGTTCTAGATACCGGATGTGGAACTCATTTGTAATTTGTTGCAGGGGTTCAAAAGAAATAGGCATTACAAGAAGGGAGACGCTAGTCTCTTCATGGGCAACGGAGCAAAGGTTGAAGTCGAAGCTCAAGGAGACTACGTTTTAAAGCTTCCAAGTGGTTTGGAAGTAATTTTGAAGAATGTTTTGTATGCTCCTAGTTTGACAAGGAACATAATTTCTGTTTCCCTTTTAAGACAATGTGGTTTTAATTTCGAATTTGTTAACCATGACATTTATGTTTCTATGCATGATGTGTTTTACTTTAAAGCTGTGCCTTTAAATGGTATTTATGAATTAGATCAAAATAATATATCATATGATAGCTCAATGTACCAAGTAACCAATAAGAAACTCAAAATGGATTTGAGTGATTCCTACCTTTGGCATTGTCGCCTTGGACATATAAACAAGAATCACATGCAAACACTTCAGAGAAATGGTCTTTTGAAAACGAATGAAGATGATTCATTTGATGTATGCGAATCTTGTTTACAAGGCAAAATGACCAAGACACCCTTTAGTGGAACATTTGAAAGGGCTAAAGACTTATTAGGTATCATACATTCAGATGTATGTCGTCCTTTTAAGCCGATGACTAGGAATGGTGAAAGATACTTCATTACTTTTACCGACGACTATAGTCGTTATAGTTATGTGTATTTACTAAGACACAAAGATGAGGCATTTGAAATGTTTAAAGACTTCAAAAGTGAAGTAGAAAATCAACTCAAGAAATCAATCAAAGTCCTTCGCACCGATAGAGGAGGAGAATACCTTAGTGGTGCCTTTCAAGATCATCTTAGAAGTTGTGGAATCATCTCACAACTTACTCCACCTGTAACACCACAACACTATGGTTTGTCCGAAAGGAGAAATCGAACTCTATTAGATATGGTTCGATGATGGCTAGAAGCACATTACCTCTATCGTTTTGGGGTTACGCTTTACTCTCCGCAATCCGCATACTAAATATGGCCCCAACCAAGAAAGTGGAAAAGACACCTTTTGAAATATGGCATGGAAACCCTCCATCATTATCATTCTTAAGGGTTTAGGGTTGTGAAGCTTATGTTAAGCAATACACCCCAAATAAATTGGAAGTCTGATCCACTAAGTGTATCTTTGTAGGATATCCTAAAGATGATATAGAATATTATTTCTATGATCCAACCGAGCAAAAGGTATTTGTTGCTTGAAAGGGTAAGTTCTTAGAATCTAAGTTCCTTATGGAAGGAACTAGTGATAGAACAGTGGAACTTGAGGAGGATCAAGAACCACAAGACGGTACACGTTTGGTTGATACTAGCGCTCAACAAGAGGTTGTTGACAACGATCAACAAGTTGATCAGAACACATAAAATGTTCGCAGATCTGGTAGAATTAGTAGTCCACCAGAAAGATATAGATTTTTCATGGATGAATGCTACGTGGTAGATTCAGATGAACCAACCACATACCATGATGCAATGTCAAAATCCGATTGTGACAAATGGCTTGAAGCCATGAACATAGAGATGCAATCCATGTATGACAACCAAGTTTGGGAATTGGTTGTGCCACCACTTAACTCCAAAGTAGTTGGTAGTAAGTGGGTTTTCAAGAAGAAAACTGATATGCATGGTAACTTGGATACTTATAAAGCAAGACTTGTAGCAAAAGGTTTCACTCAAACTCAAGGGATTGATTATGATGAGACCTTCTCGCCCGTAGCAATGCTAAAGTCAATCAGGATATTATTTGCCATAGCTGCATATTATGACTATGAGATCTGGCAATTGGATGTCAAAACGGCTTTTCTTAATGGATATCTTGATGAAGATGTCTATATGGTTCAGCCTGAAGGTTTTGTCGATCCAAAACATCCTGACAAAGTATGCAAGTTAAAGAAATCAATCTATGGATTGAAACAAGCATCGAGAAGTTGGAATCACCGTTTTGATGAAGAAATTAAGAATTTTGGATTCATCAAGAACGGCGATGAAGCTTGTGTGTATAAGAGAGCTAGTGGGAGCATCATCACTTTCTTAGTACTGTATGTCGATGACATTCTACTATTTGGAAATGACATTCCAACCATGGAAGGTGTAAAAACCTGGCTTGGAAGTTATTTTTCCATTAAGGATCTTGGTGAAGTCGCCTACATTCTGGGAATAAAGATCTACAGGGATAGATCAAGGAACTTGATAGGTTTAAACCAAAGTGCATATATTGACAAAGTCTTGAATAGGTTCAAGATGGAAAACTCTAAGAGAGGTTTTGTACCTATTCAAAAGGGGACAATATTGAATGCATCTCAATGTCCAAGCTCAAAGGATGAGCAAGAGAAAATGAAAGGAATCCCATATGCGTCTGCTATAGGATCCATCATGTATACAATGATATGCACTAGACCGGATGTGTCATGCGCCTTGGGCATGACAACTAGATACCAGCAGAGTGCAGGTAACACTCATTGAATGGCTGTTAAAAGCATATTGAAATACCTTAGAAGGACTAAGGATATGTTTCTAATATATGGATCTGGTGAGGAGGAACTCGTAGTAAAAGGTTACACGGACGCGAGCTTCCAAACCGATCAAAGTGATTCTCGATCGCAATCGGGGTATGTCTTCATTTTAAATGGAGGAGCAGTCTCTTGGAAGCGCTCAAAACAAGACGTGGTAGCATTCTCCACTACTGAATCAGAATACATCGCCGCTTCATTGGCAGCCCAAGAAGCTGCATGGTAGAAGAAATTCATAGCCGACCTAGGGTTGGTCCCTGCCATTCAAGACCCCCTTGAGATCTTTTGTGATAACGAGGGTGCGATTGCTCAAATCAAGGAACCTCGTGCACACCAAAAGACTAGACATATCGAGCGGAGATTCAACTACATAAGGGATGAAGTTGAAAAGGGAAAGATATGTATCCGCCAAGTTCACACCGATCAAAACATTACGGATCCACTCACGAAGCTCCTTGATAGGGCAAAACATGAGGGTCATATGTGTGCCTTAGGACTTCTATATTCTAGTGATTGGATTTGATCTATTTTGTATTTGGATATTGGAACAATTGTTAATTTTACTCTTTTATGGTATTTTGAGTTACGTTCCATTTTAGCATGTTTAAATCCATGAATAAGTTAATTTATTCTAAATGTCCGTAGTCGATCATAATTGTGGGAACAAATATGAATGTAAGACTATTATGAACTTGGATTGGTGGATATTCAATAGATATGAATATAGAGCAAAGTGTTGCTGCCAAAGTTCATAGATATTTGTGGGATACAAATATTGGACTGACTCGCTCCCAAATATTACTACATGGAATCATTTGTGATTGATCATAAGTAAATTTGAGTAAAGGAGAATATCATAGTATCCTCTGACCTGAGATACATATTGGGTCTTGATATTCACCAAATATTATGCCTTGACTTTTTCCTTCGCTGTCAGTACTCAAATCAAAAGTTAGAAAAGGGTTTTTAAACTAGAAAAATAAAACTAACTAAAATGCTGAAAATAAAAAATAAAAGTAAAAACAAATAGACAAGATGAATCACTTGGATCCGACTCGTGTGTAGTGTAACCTTTGAATATTTTTGCACTTTTGCACTTGTTTAAGAGATTATCTTAGTTATTGTAGTAGGCCCCTCTTTTGAAGGTGATGTTACCCTCAACCCAGTAGTTTGAGTCAGCAAGAATACAATCCTAAAGGGTCGGATTATTGAAAGATAATTAATTAAGTTATTAATGCATAATGTGGTAGGCCCCTCTTTTGAAGGCGACATTACCCTCAGCTAAGTAGTCTGAGTCAGCAAGGATACAGTCCTAAGTAGCCGGGTTAAAGTTTTAATAGTAGTTTAACTTATGAGGGGGTCAAAGAGTTTGGACCCCCGCCATCCAATATCGTTGGGCATTGAAGGAGGTCCTACTAAATTTGACCCAGGTCCTTTACAGGATCTATACACTGAACAATGGCAAGACTCTTACCAAACCGTTCCCTTAACCCTCGACCAGGTAGCCAACATACCTCCATATAGACCGTGGAGATATGAATGGCGAAAATCTTTTATTTTATATAGACAATAAATAATGCCAAGACACCACAGACAAAAGATAAGGAAGAATCACCTTCAACATAAGAAACTAGTAATTAAAGTCATTAATACAAAACCAATTAAAAAGTGCAAAAGATTAAAAATAAAAAGTATTACACTAAACACTTGTCTTCACCAAGTGATGTAAGAGACTTAGGCAAACATGGCCTTTGATTGTCAAGAACTCTTACGATCAATCTTGGATCCCGAGACGACTTACATTCTATGATGGACAATGGATGATGGTGGTGGATGATGGTGTTGTGATGGTGGTGGGTGGTGGGTGAAGTGTGAGAGAGGTGGTGTGCCAAGGGATGAATTGCAAGAGCTCCAAGCACTCCTATTTATAGGCTGAACAGAAGCTCGGGCACGGCCCCGTGTCCATCCTCCTCTCTTTCTTCATTAAATGCAGTTTGTCTGCATTAATTAACCACGCCCCCGTGTCCGCTGAGCACGACCCCGTGTGCAGAAGCATATCTGTACTATCAAGATTTGCCTGGATTTCGCGAATCTTATAGTTGACCACGGCCCCGTGTCCGCTGAGCACGGCCCCGTAGTGGGCGTTGGAAGCTTCTACCACTTTGTCTTTTCTGCTGACACTTGGGCACGCCCCCGTGCTCACTGAGCACGGGGCGTGTTCAGTCTTCTGTCTTCTTATTTTGCTTGGGAAGATGCTATCGGGAGGTCGGGCATGCCACGTTTGTTCCTTTTCTTGTATTTGTGTTAGATTTAGTTGCCTTTTTGCTTCTTTTGTTCATTTGAGCTCATTTAATCCCGAAAATACAAAAGGAAGACAAAAGCACACTTTTTCCAACATTAGTACTAAAAAGGGGTTAGTTTTATGCCACAATTGATGTAATTTATATATTGCATTTTATGCACATCATGTTGCATAAGTCTTGTAACATATTGTGTTATATTTATAAAAGGTTATAAATAAATACAAGACTAAATTTAAAATGAGATTTTGAATTAATGGTGGGAAAAAGCATTTAATGGCCAGCCATTTATGGCTTCCCATGGTGGGTTTCCACCACTTAAATTGCATGCAATACATATCTTCCAAGACTCATTAAATGATGATTCTCTCTCTTACTTTCTCTTTCTTATTTTAAAGATTGCAAAGTTCCATAATCTTGTCTAACACAAAAATTTCGGCCAAGAGGAGTTTTACAAGGGTTTTTCAAGTTTGAATTTTCAAGTGCAAGACTTGATTCTACTCTCTTAAAATTTCGACCGAACTTAAGGGTGGTTCAAGAGAGTTTTTCAAGTCCATTTCAAGTGTTCAAATCCTAGCAAACTTAAAGTGTTTTGTTGGAAGCTTGGGGTATACAAGCTTGAGGTCTTCTACACTTGTAGGCAACCGTTCAAGAGGCATCATCCCTTTTATTTCTTTTTACTCCAAGAAGGTAGTCTTCTAAACACTCTATGGTTGTGTTTTAATTTTTGATAGCATGCATGTTCATATATGGATCCGGGTTTTGGGTTTTACATATAAAATGGGTTTTATATCAACAAAGTAACATGTTTTAAATATATATATTCCGCTGCGTTTTTATTTTACAAGGATAAAATAACTTTGATAAACATGTGAAAAACCCATCAAAGATACATTACAGACTTCAGAGATAAAGCTTGTCAAAAACAATAATTACAAACAGTAACTGAAAAGACGAATACTTTATTATAATAATGCACCACCTAACTTAGGCGCCAAAAAGAGATCCTAAAATGATACGTCTCAGCAACTTCCATTTGATCAAACAAAAAAACAAACGCCGATACTACTAAATACCACTCACTGTAAAACACCAAAAAAATCAAAGATGGCTTATATGCTTTCTTGGATATTCAATATTGTTATTCGTGAAGTTTCACTAAATGAATTGTTAGCGGAGGCGAGTAACTCAGTAAGATTTTGTTGCATGAGATGGACAAAAATTCAAGAAAAAGATACTGATGCCAGTCATATGGCATTTTGTATTTTTTGTTCTTGAAGAAGGCTTGGATGAGAAGAAGAGATCAATGACACTGAAGAGTGGGATGATTAAAAAGATGAAGATCAACATGAAGAAAAAGTGAAAAACCCACCCACAAGTCATAGATCTATGTCCCCAAACATCCACAAAAAAGCCACTTCAACAGACGAGCAGGCAAAATAATCAAACCGATGGGTTGTTAAGTTTTACATAAAACGCCATATTTTTTGTGACAGTTCTTGTACTATTAAAGAACAGAGAGACTCATGACAGTGAATATTGTGAAGAGAGATCCGATTAGGATTTTTAATTTATTTTCTTCGCTTGTATTTTTTTTTACTGTGGCTGAAATATAATCTAACAATTGTAAAACGCCAAGATACCACAAACGCCAAAATGTTTGTAAAAATAATAGAACAATGGGCCATCTTGTTTAAAATTCCTTCAAAAACGCCATTCAAATAGATTTCCTGACCCCTGGGTTCCAATGGCATACGATTTGAATAAACGCCATAAACGCCAAAATGTTAATTCGATGAAACCATTAAACGCTATTAATTATTGAATTTGGTTAACGCCAAAAATCTTAAACCCCAAAAATTCAAACAATATTCGAAAAAGCGGAAATGGAAAAGCAGAAGATGAAAGGACAAAAAAGCCCCTCCGCCCTTCTCTATGCCGTGTGACACGTGTTGGGCCAGGATGCGTTCTCACCGTTCTCACACTTTTGAGCATTTTCTCCTGATACCGTTTCTATTTTTATATACATATAATATATTACAAAAAAGTGATTGTAAGGTTATTGTAAAAAATGATAAAAGTGTGAGAAATGTGAGAAATATTGTGGAGATGACATGTGTCCTCAATCTAAATTAATTCAAAAGGGTAAACGAATAATTTTATCATTGATTCAATTAATTCAAAACCTTCTATAACCGCCACCTTATTTATAGGAACAAGATTTTTTTTTTTTAAAAGATCTCTATAAAAACACTACGAATAACACTACAACCACCATTAAACACATATATAACACCATTCAATAATTATATAACACCATTCAATAATATGTAACACAATTTTAAAGATCTCTATAAAAATAGTACGAATAACACTGCAAATCACCATTCCAGCACATATATAACACCATTCAATAATTATATAACACCATTCAATAAGTATATAACACCATTCAATAATTATATAACACAATTCAATAAGTATATAACACCATTCAATAAGTATATAATACTATTAAAGACACTGCAAAACACCATTCAACAGTTCATAACACTGTAATAAGTACATAACACTACAAAACAAGATATAACACTACAAAACAAGATATAACACTACAAATCACTATAAAACACTATGATTAATATATAATACCATATTACCCTATTATACTCTGTATAACACTACAACCTCGTCGTTCCACTGTCGGCACCTCCACTGCCGCCCGCCGTCGTGGGGAGGTGGCCAACGCTGCCTCTCTATGGTCTCGGATTCGGAGATGTCGATGATTCAGAGTGGTGGAGATGTCAATGATTCGGAGCCACGAAAGAGAACGGCGGAGATGTCGCTGTATCGATGATGATGAAGGAATGATGAAGCTGTTGTATCGATGATGATGATGATGATGATGATGATGATGATGATGATGATGATTCGAGATGTAAACTGATGATGATGATGATTCAAGATGGATTGATGATGATGATGATTCGAGATCTTTGATCTGGAGAAGAAAGAGGATTCGAATTCACAGATCTGGAAGAAGAAAGAGAATTCGAAATTGTAGGGATTTGATTTACAGTTTCCTATTTTCAAGTGGATATCAAAGACTCTATTGCCCCTACAATTTTCAAATCAGTAATTAATAAAACACATTTTACAATTTGGTCCTATTGATCTCCACCATTAGATCAAAGATCTAATTGTGTAGATTCTTTTTACCTTTCTCACAAAAAACTCCTTCTTAACAGGAACCTCTACCATTATTTACATGTATTTAGGCTTGTAGTTTGATATCTATGACATAATTAAAGGTTGATTGTTGTGCTAATGAACAAATATTGTATTTACTTGAAATATAAAATTTATTTTGCGTTGTTGAATGTGATTTTGGCTTGTAATGTATTAGGTTGAACTAATTTTGAATATGTTCTTTTCAAGTATTAAATAATATTTTAGAATACTGAATTTTTAGAGCTATGTATTAATTTTTATTTTTAAAATCGAGCCAAACCAAGCCGAGCCGAGCCAGCTCGGTTTGAAACCAAGCCGAGCCCAAGCTTAGGTTTTCAGCTCTGTTTCAAATCTGAGTTGAGCCAGCTCGGTTTATAATCGATTGAGCCCGAGTTTGCCCTAGCTCGGCTCGGCTTGGCTCATGAACAGCCCGCAATCTAACTTCTACGACAGTTGCCTATTTTACAATTCACTTTCTTTGATTTAAACAACTTCTTGATCCATACTTGTTTCAGCTCGTGTCCCTCATGATCGACCAACCTCTTTCATGCTCATTATTGTTCGCAAACACTTCCTACTTATAAAAACAATAAATACGAACCAAAGTAGATTTCATCCTACCAAAACATGTATTTTCCAAAATGATGTAATATGTATGATCTAAATGCATAAAATGCAATGAAAATATATACTATAAATATAATAAAGTAGGCCTAAAAATGCAACTAACAGTAGGAGCTTATAACTCAAGATTTGGAGCTTTTGCATGATTGTAACCAGAGTCGTGCTGTCAAAATTTTGAATGAATTGGATATATCAAGAAGATCTAAGTGTCCACTAGCTTATTGAAAGAATTCCGCGCGTTCGATAAGTCCGTAGATATCATTTGTGTGTTTTTCAAGTCTTATTTAAGCCTACACCAGCACAAAAGGATCCTATAAGTGGTATCAGAGTAGGAGATCAAATATCTACCAGTGATACACTTGAATTTGCAAGATTTGGCGAAAAAAGCATCATAATACCATGTTTTTCAACTTTTCTTCTCATCTTTTGGGTTAAAAAGCGAGCAAATTCTACTCATATCTTCGATTTTCATTTTTGAACATCATGTCAGAAGATTAGAGCTAAATTCATCCACTTTAATCATCAAATTGCCAAAATTCATCAAGAAATAGGTCAGAGTTGTAACAACTGTCACTAAAATCCATAATTGGGATGGTAATTAGCTATTAAGAAAACCGTAATTGAGACACCCAAGTGATTCTGCACTAACCCTAAAATTTCCAGAACAATCAGAATCAGGATCAGGGCCCCTAAAACTCAGGGGGGATAAACCCTAGCCAACGATTATCTTAATAACTATCTGTCAAATTCGAAATTTAAGAAACTGTCGACTCATCCAGCCTACATGCACGAAGGGCTACCCTATGAAGTAGGGTGACCCCTCGCGTAGCGCGACGACCATGGGGGTACCCCTCGCGCTACGCGACGGGGGTCAAATTTCGGGTATAAATAGAGGAGTCTGGGACTTGAAATTGGGCACTTGAACGACGAAAAAACTCACAGTATACGCTGAGTTATAGCAGAAATCGTTCACAACACACACAATTCACGAATCGCTGCCGCAATCAGGGTAATAACTCGATCGCTATTACGATTCAACGTCCGATCGATTATAACTATCCAACGATAGTCCAGGTGCTGCTCAATTGAGCTTGTACTTTGATTATTCGTCGTGATTTCGACTTGAATATTAGAGTGCTGTTCGAATTCGGACTATGCTCTGTTATTCGTTGTGAATCCGATTGAATTATCGAGTATTGCACTGATTAATCGTTGTGAAGGTTTAATCTCGTGAATTGACGTAATTGCTGTATTAGTTACTAACCTGTGTGTGTGCATTGTGTAAATTAGGTTTAATCAAGGATAATCAGTAGGCTTATATCTATTGCTCGTTAATCTGCAATGTGAGTCATTCTTCTTTTTAAATTGTTTTCTCGCAGTTTGTGAGTAAGTATTACAATACCTCAAATTATTTTCAAGGTTATAATTACAGGGATTAAGTCTTTGTAATCACCAAATTACAGCTGGTATGTGGGGTATTGTGCACATTACTATTTCTATCACTCTATGTGAGTGAGTATTACTCTATGTGAGTGATTATTACTCTGTGTGAGTTAACCGTCACTATTTGGGGCAACGGGACCCAATAGTGGTATGACCACAGTCACAGATCCGGTCGAGTGACAAATACCCATTCTTGATAATTGGTTGATAGAAACATTGTAATCGCTCTTAATACTGTGATTCATAACCAACGGGTCGTTTTAGAAAACAGAATGATTCACTCAGTATTTCCCCGCTGACAAAACCTTTTTCAAACATGTTTCAGGTGATCTGTGTGATCCAGGAAAAGTGCAGTAAAGCACTATCAAGCTCAGAAAAGTGGCTCAGTGTAAATAAATGAATAAAACATGTTTTGGAAAATAAAGATTTCTGTGTGAAATCAACTTATTGTAAATTATGGGATTTATCCCTTAAACTTTGTGTAATATATTAAACGAGCATTTTCCGGTGAAAAGATCCTGTTGTAAAAAGACTTCCGCTGTCGCATAAATTAAATACCACGGGTACCACACTGAAATCTGCATCGCGGGCCCCGACTCCGTCCAGGGTGGGTCGGGGGCCGCGACAGAAGGTGGTATCAGAGCTAATAATTAAATTGAGCCACTGATCGAGCCACTGATTAAGCCTAAATTAAGTATCTTGTTCAAATGCTTAATTTTACTAGTTGTTATTCGGTGATTATATGTTGTATTAACTGATTATTTGTTAGATACAGTATGGGTAAACAAAAGCTGTCTGCTATCTACCACAAGCTAGATGTTGCATCTTCTTCTAAAAACCCAGTAAATTTAGAAGAAGGAATCTTTGTCCGCAAAGCAAACTATGAAAATCCTCTTTCCCCAGAGAAAAGGGATTCGATACTTAAAAAGAGTCTGGAGAAAAAGAAACCCCGAATCAAGAAAGTTAGGTTTAACCCAGAAGTTCAAGAAATGGGTAATAGTGCACCTTGGGAAGATAAAATAGACGGGAAATGGGCAAATCTCTATATGCTAGCTACTGTAGCAGAAAATGCTAATCTCTAAATATCCGATAAGTTGGGTCTAGTAAGAGAAATCACAATCCCGTAAATAAATAAAATCCCAGTGTGTTTATTTCCGTTATTTCTGTACAAAAAGTAATATGCAATAAAACTTCAGTGTTTGTTTGTTAAACTTTGTTCCAAAGTTTTAACATTGCATTTTGCATATATACTATGCAGCATGAATGAGATGTCGGAAGCATTCCAGAATCTCAACTTATATCCAGTGCCTATCGAAGTCTCTCACGACTTTACTGGTTACATTGCTGACATAGAAGAACCTGTGGAATTCCAAGCTCCACCATTGGAAAAAGCCAAACCTAAAAAGAAGAGAAGATACGTAGGGTGGAGGAAAGTACGCCGTAGGAAACCTGCCACTAGGAGACTCCCTAAAATAGAAAATCCTGTGATCGTAAGCAAGGGAAAGGAAATAGAAACTGGAGAAAGTCCAAAACCACCTGAAAAGGAAATAGGAATAGATCTGAAACAAAAGGGAATAGAGATTGGCGAAAGCTCTAAACAATCTGAGGAAATCACGTTCCAGGACGAAATAGATCGCCTACTGGAAAATTGTGATGTTCTAGAGCCTATTAACGATAATCTCTTCTCTTACCCGGCTACAGTTCAATTCCCACTAAACCTAGGACCAGCTATTCCAGACCCACTAGTTCATACCAGACCATTAGGCCAAATGGAGGAATGGTGGACCAATGACTGGCAATTCCAAAACATAGTCAACAGTCCTTATAGTTTTCTTCCACAATTTGACCCAGAACCACTCCCAAATCCTCCCATGAGTAATGAAAACCTAGCTGAACTCCGTCAGTTCGGTGAAGAACTGATAGGTACAGGTAATAGGATCAGGGAAATGGGGGAGCATCTAACTTGGAAGTACGATGAGAGGGAGCATCGTTACTAGAACAGTCAGTTAAACCACAGAAAGCCGTAGTGTATGATAGTAACTTAAAATTCTGTAAAATGGGCAATAAAACTCTGTAAAATACGGTGTGTATGGATGCATATACAATATACCATAACAAAGTAAAAATCGAGAAATCGACAATTTTGGTTATACTTGTATATTGTGATAATCTATGTGTGTATCTATGTGAATTTTGTCATTAATAAGTAAGACACTAATAAAATCCTACTAAATTAGCAGATGGAAAACGCTAACAATGAACCAATTAATGAAGTAAATCAATCTGAGCAAGAACAGGAAGATCAATATATAACTCGACAAGATATCGAGCACTTTATCGCCCAAGGGATAGCTCATGCTATTCCAGAAATTGTAGCTGCTGTTCAAAAACCTGCCGAACCACAATTAATTCCTAGTAAACGTATTTCAGACGATAACGGCAGTAACAACATAAATGGAGGCGGCAATCATGACGATCATGATCCGCAGCAGGCCCCACTCCCTAAAAGAATGAAGGCTGCAACGTCTGGTTGCACTTACAAAGAATTTCTTGCTTGCAAACCCGCTGAATTTGCAGGTAACGAAGGGGCAACTGCAACACTGCGTTGGTTAGAGAAAACCGAAGCAGTAATTGCAATAAGCAAATGTGCCGAAGGAGACCAGGTGATGTATGCATCAAACCTGTTCAAAGAAGGGGCACTCGAATGGTGGAACACGGTCCTCCAGGCAAAAGGAAGAAGGATAGCCTACGCCATAGGTTGGGAAGAATTTAAGAGTTTGGTAGAAAGAAAATTCTGTCCCGAATACGAGAAGGAACAGATGGCAAATAAATTCCTTAGTCACCGCATGATAGGAGTAGATTGTCGGGGCTATACTTCGACATTCTTTGAATACGCAAGGGTAGTGCCATCACTAGCTTCGCCAGAATCGGTACTTATTTCTCGTTACATCTGGGGGTTAATTAGTGAAATCCGAAACATCGTTAAAGCTGCGAGACCTCGTACTATTGACGATGCTGTAGAATTAGCTAATACCCTAACAGATGAATTGGTACACACAAGAGAAGAAGACCGGAAGAAGGAATTAGCTCAGAAGATTACCCAAGGATTCCGTGTGGGTAATACCAAGAAAAGAGGAACAGGGCAATCCTCATCATCTCCTTTCTGCAAAATTTGCAAAAAGAAGCATTATGGACAATGCAACATGGTTTGCAATTTTTGCAAAATGAAAGGACATCGAGAAGAAGACTGCAGGAAGAAAGCAAGAGTTTGTTATAACTGCAGAGAAAGGGGACACTTTCAATTTGAATGTCCTAAGTTAGCTAAACCTGTAGTTAACCAAGCCAAACCAGCCGAAGGTGCAACCAAGAGAAATGCACGTGCATTCCAGCTAACCACTCAAGAGGCCGAACTCATTCCGGATGTGATAGCTGGTACGTTCCTAGTACATGACGTATTTGCAAAAGTATTATTTGACTCTGGTGCGAACCAAAGTTTTATTAATACTTCATTTTGTCAAGCTCTTAAGTTACCTTTAACCACTCTTAGGCAAATTTTCACAGTTGAAACCGCAGAAGGAAATTCTGTTAACATAGATAAAATCTGGCAAGGAGGAAAAATAGAACTATTAGGCCATAAGTTTTCTGCAAATCTGTTACCAATGAATTTAGCCGGATTCGATGTTGTATTAGGAATGGATTGGTTAGTAGCCAACCATGCACAAATCCTATGTGATAAAAATGCAGTAGAAATTCAAACCCCTACAGGAAAAGTAATTTTAATTACTGGAGATAAACCTCGAAAGCCATTGAAATTTATCTCAGTAATGAAATTGGCTAGTTATTTGAGAAAACATGAAATGGTGTATATGATTTCAGTAATCGTTAGCACTAAAGATAAAGAACTCCAGGACATCCCCGTAGTCTCAGAATACCCAGACGTTTTTCCAGAAGAATTACCTGGATTACCACCTGATAGAGAAGTAGAATTTAGAATTCATTTAATTCCAGGTACTGCACCAATAGCCAAAGCACCATATAGATTAGCACCTACCGAAATGCTAGAATTGAAAAAGCAATTAGATGAATTATTAAGCAAAGGATTCATACAACCGAGTTCATCCCCTTGGGGTGCACCGGTACTGTTTGTGAAGAAGAAAGATGGATCAATGAGAATGTGTATCGATTATAGAGAATTAAATAAGGTTACGATTAAGAATCGATACCCACTACCTAGGATTGATGATCTTTTTGATCAATTGCAAGGAGCTAGGTATTTCTCAAAGATAGATTTAAGATCCGGATACCATCAGTTGAAAGTATAAGAAGAAGACATACCTAAAACTGCCTTCAGAACTAGGTATGGTCATTATGAGTTTACAGTCATGCCCTTTGGATTAAGAATGCCCCAGCAGCATTCATGGACATGATGAATCGAATCTGTAAACCATATTTGGATAAATTTGTGATCGTTTTCATCGACGATATACTTATTTATTCCAAAAGCCAAAAAGAACATTGTGAACACTTACATGCACTCTTAACTTTGTTAAGAAAAGAAAGGCTTTATGCCAAATTCTCAAAATGTGAATTTTGGCTACAAGAAGTACAATTCTTAGGTCATGTGGTAAATCACAAAGGTATCCATGTAGATCCTGCTAAGATAAAAGCAATTACAAAATGGAAAGTCCCACAATCAGCAATGGAGATAAGAAGTTTTCTAGGCTTAGCTGGATACTATAGACGATTTATCAAAGATTTTTCTAAGATAGCCGTACCATTAACTAAGTTAACCTGTAAAGCTGCTAAGTTTGAATGGGGACCTAGACAAGAAGAAGCCTTTAAGATTTTAAAGCATAGGTTGACGAATGCACCAATCTTAGCTTTACCCGAAGGAACAGAAGATTTTGAAGTATATTGTGATGCTTCAAAATTAGGCTATGGATGTGTGTTAATGCAACGCAAGAAGGTAATTGCGTATGCTTCTAGACAATTGAAAAAGCACGAAGAAAATTATACGACTCATGATCTAGAATTAGGAGCCATAATCTTTGCCCTTAAGATATGGAGACATTATCTGTATGGAAGTAAGTTTACTGTTTATACAGATCATAAAAGTTTAAGATATATATTTGGGCAAAAAGAATTAAACATGAGGCAAAGAAGATGGATGGAGATGCTAAGTGATTACGACTGTGATATCCAATATCACGAAGGAAAGGCAAATGTAGTTGCAGATGCCTTAAGTCGTAAATACCATGAGAAACAGAAACGAGTCCGTGCTCTGAGATTAAATCTACAAGTAGATTTAATGGCACAAATTAAAGAAGTTCAGAAAACAGCAATCCAAGACGATGCTGAAGGAATGAAAGGTTACCTAAAAGAATTAGAACAAGGAAATGATGGAATTTGGAAATTCCATAAGAAACGAATTTGGGTACCTAAGCAAGGAGAGTTAAGAAATAAGATTCTAGAAGAAGCTCATAAATCTAGGTATACTATGCACCCAGGAAACAATAAGATGTACCAAGATTTAAGAAATAATTTCTGGTGGATAGGAATGAAAAAGGATATAGCTGAATACGTATCCAAGTGCTTAACTTGTTCACAAGTTAAAGCTGAACACCAGAAACCTTCAGGACTACTACAACAGTTAGAAATGCCTGCACGGAAATGGGAACTCATAACAATGGACTTTGTTACAAAGTTACCCAAAACCAAAAGAGGTAATGATGCGATTTGGGTAATCGTAGACCGATTAACCAAGTCAGCTCATTTCCTACCAATAAAAGAAACCTTTAGCATGGAAAGGTTAGCACAACTCTACGTGGACGAAGTAGTATCTCTACATGGAGTCCCGCTCTCCATTGTATCGGATAGAGATAGTCATTTTACATCTCATTTCTGGACAAGTTTTCAGAAAGCAATGGGAACTCGACTAAATCTAAGTACTGCTTATCATCCACAAACAGACGGACAGAGTGAAAGGACAATACAAACACTAGAAGACATGCTCCGAGCATGTGTAATTGACTTTGGTGGTAATTGGGATAGCCATTTGCCATTAATTGAATTCTCCTATAACAATAGTTATCATTCAAGTATCGAAGCTGCACCATTCGAAGCACTGTATGGACGTAAGTGCAGAACTCCAGTATGTTGGGCAGAAATCGGAGAAAGTCAATTATCAGGTCCTGAAATAGTACAAGAAACTACTGACAAAATAACTCAGATCAAGGAAAGATTGAAAACAGCTCGAGATCGTCAGAAAAGCTATGCAGACAATCGTCGCAAGCCTTTAGAATTCCAAGTAGGAGATAAGGTACTTTTAAAAGTTTCTCCTTGGAAAGGAGTAGTACGATTCGGTAAGAAAGGAAAGCTGAGTCCCAGATACAAAGGACAATTTCCAATAAGCCAACGTATAGGACCAGTTGCTTATCGTTTACAACTACCAGAAGAATTATCTGGAGTACATGATGTATTTCATGTATCCAATCTCAAGAAATGTTTATCAGATGAGTCCCTGGTAGTACCTCTTCACGATGTGGAGGTGAACGAAAAGTTGAAGTTTATAGAGAAACCACTACAGATCGAAAATAGAAAAGTCAAGTTTCTCAAACACAAACGACTGGTGTTGGTCAAAGTCAAATGGAATTCAAGGAGAGGACCAGAATACACTTGGGAGCTGGAATCAGAAATGAAGCGCAAATATCCTCATTTATTCCAATAAATCTCGAGGACGAGATTTTTCTTAAGGTGGGGAGGATGTAACAACTGTCACTAAAATCCATAATTGGGATGGTAATTAGCTATTAAGAAAACCTTAATTGAGACACCCAAGTGATTCTGCACTAACCCTAAAATTTCCAGAACAATCAGAATCAGGATCAGGGCCCCTAAAACTCAGGGGGGGATAAACCCTAGCCAACGATTATCTTAATAACTATCTGTCAAATTCGAAATTTAAGAAACTGTCGACTCATCCAGCCTACATGCACGAAGGGCTACCCTATGAAGTAGGGTGACCCCTCGCGTAGCGCGACGACCATGGGGGTACCCCTCGCACTACGCGACGGGGGTCAAATTTCGGGTATAAATAGAGGAGTCTGGGACTTGAAATTGGGCACTTGAACGACGAAAAAACTCACAGTATACGCTGAGTTATAGCAGAAATCGTTCACAACACACACAATTCACGAATCGCTGCCGCAATCAGGGTAATAACTCGATCGCTATTACGATTCAACGTCCGATCGATTATAACTATCCAACGATAGTCCAGGTGCTGCTCAATTGAGCTTGTACTTTGATTATTCGTCGTGATTTCGACTTGAATATTAGAGTGCTGTTCGAATTCGGACTATGCTCTGTTATTCGTTGTGAATCCGATTGAATTATCGAGTATTGCACTGATTAATCGTTGTGAAGGTTTAATCTCGTGAATTGACGTAATTGCTGTATTAGTTACTAACCTGTGTGTGTGCATTGTGTAAATTAGGTTTAATCAAGGATAATCAGTAGGCTTATATCTATTGCTCGTTAATCTGCAATGTGAGTCATTCTTCTTTTTAAATTGTTTTCTCGCAGTTTGTGAGTAAGTATTACAATACCTCAAATTATTTTCAAGGTTATAATTACAGGGATTAAGTCTTTGTAATCACCAAATTACAGCTGGTATGTGGGGTATTGTGCACATTACTATTTCTATCACTCTATGTGAGTGAGTATTACTCTATGTGAGTGATTATTACTCTGTGTGAGTTAACCGTCACTATTTGGGGCAACGGGACCCAATAGTGGTATGACCAGAGTCACAAATCCGGTCGAGTGACAAATACCCATTCTTGATAATTAGTTGATAGAAACATTGTAATCGCTCTTAATACTGTGATTCATAACCAACGGGTCGTTTTAGAAAACAGAATGATTCACTCAGTATTTCCCCGCTGACAAAACCTTTTTCAAACATGTTTCAGGTGATCTGTGTGATCCAGGAAAAGTGCAGTAAAGCACTATCAAGCTCAGAAAAGTGGCTCAGTGTAAATAAATGAATAAAACATGTTTTTGGAAAATAAAGATTTCTGTGTGAAATCAACTTATTGTAAATTATGGGATTTATCCCTTAAACTTTATGTAATATATTAAACGAGCATTTTCCGGTGAAAAGATCCTGTTGTAAAAAGACTTCCGCTGTCGCATAAATTAAATACCACGGGTACCACACTGAAATCTGCATCGCGGGCCCCGACTCCGTCCAGGGTGGGTCGGGGGCCGCGACAGAAGGTGGTATCAGAGCTAATAATTAAATTGAGCCACTGATCGAGCCACTGATTAAGCCTAAATTAAGTATCTTGTTCAAATGCTTAATTTTACTAGTTGTTATTCGGTGATTATATGTTGTATTAACTGATTATTTGTTAGATACAGTATGGGTAAACAAAAGCTGTCTGCTATCTACCACAAACTAGATGGTGCATCTTCTTCTAAAAACCCAGTAAGTTTAGAAGAAGGAATCTTTGTCCGCAAAGCAAACTATGAAAATCCTCTTTCCCCAGAGAAAAGGGATTCGATACTTAAAAAGAGTCAGGAGAAAAAGAAACCCCGAATCAAGAAAGTTAGGTTTAACCCAGAAGTTCAAGAATTGGGTAATAGTGCACCTTGGGAAGATAAAATAGACGGGAAATGGGCAAATCTCTATATGCTAGCTACTGTAGCAGAAAATGCTAATCTCTAAATATCCGATAAGTTGGGTCTAGTAAGAGAAATCACAATCCCGTAAATAAATAAAATCCCAGTGTGTTTATTTCCGTTATTTCTGTACAAAAAGTAATATGCAATCCCAGTGTGCAAGAGCTCCTACGCGCGTACGAAGTCATTTGCTTGGTTGTGTCATCCGCTTAGGAGATATACATTCAAGGGGTCATACACTTGGAATTCATATGCTCAAAGTGTTCTACGTTTGGATTGGTCATTCGTTTGAAGAGTCATATGTTTGATTGGGGTCCTACGTTTGGAAACGATAAATTGTTAATATTTTTGATGTTAAGTTTGAAGATGGATTATGATATGATGAATGCATTTGCAGCAACCCCATCAAGTGTTGTAGAAAATCTAAACTTAGAGAACAAGATGGGCACTACAAACAAACCCCTAAGCTTTTGAGAATGTAAGATTATCCGAAATGGCAAAGCTGCAAGCCATAAATCTAGATACTTGGATGACAATAGAAAATGAATATAAGATTCCATTAAATGAACAAGGAGAGAATATTAAGATTTCATAGATTCCTGAAAAAAAGATGCGTATATCAAGGAGAAGAAAATGATGAATTTACTCCAATAGTCTGATAAAGAAGAGATTCTGCAGTTACTTTATCACTCAGTGTCATCTAAGTCACTAGGAATAAGTTTGTTGAATAAAAACAAAGGAAGCGATAAAAAGTAAAGCCGATTTTATCAAGAAAGAGTTTGATATTTTTACTACAATTAAAAGAGAGACGTTTCATCAGTTGGTAGAAAGATATTGTCATTTAGTTGCAGAAATGAAACGAGTTAATATGAAGAAGGATGGGATTGATCTAGTGGATAGATTGGCGGATGCCTTCCCAGATGTTGATTGGGGAATGATCATGATAATATTAAAATCAAAACCGTATGATTACATAAGATTGACTCTGAGCAGTTTTATTGAAAAATTAGAAGCTCACGAGTTAGAGTTAAGAAATAAGGCGAAGATGAAGTCGATTGTTATTCCTTAAGACATTGGATTATACTACAAAGAATCAGTACTAGATACGACTACAACTAGTCAAAAAATTCAAACAGCCTTCGGTGCAAATTTATCTAGGGGAAGTGCGTTCGTGAGTAGCAATGTAGGGTTTACTTGAAGTTCTCAATCTGTTTATGGATGTAGTGTTTGATCGAATGTGACACCACAATCTCAATCATCTCAACAAACACAATAAAAAAGTCAAAACCAGTAGAGTTCAAATTTATCTACCGAGAATCTTCAGTGCAACATTGTTGTAAATTTGACAAGTCTTCAAGGTCTCACTACATCAAATGCTAAAGAACATATCTCGTTGTAAGCTTCAGTTCTTGAATCATATGAAGGACTGGTTCCCGGTCGAATAGGAAATTATAATCTATGCAAAGAAGATTATGACCTGATTGATCCGGAGGAGATGGAATTGATTGACATAAGATGGTGTATGGCAAGTATGATCAGAAGAGCTCAACGGTTTATGGAGATTACTGAAAGAAATTGTTTGTAAGGCCCACGTATAAAGATAGGATCTGATAAGTCAAAGGCGACGTGTTTTAGGTGCAATGAGAGAGGTCATTTTGAATTATTTCCAAAGGATATATCACCCCTTCATGTGCATGGAAGTTTGATAGTCGAGCTTTGCATCCAGTCATGTGTGTCACACCCTCAAATTCCACATGCGGAGTACTACCGCGAGGCGTGTAACTGCCAAGGATCAAGCCACCAATCATATTGAACAATTAAAGTAAATAACATAAAACCATCACCAATAAGACAAGTGACATAATATTAAAGTCTAAGTCATAGTGTAAGTAATTAAAGTTTAAAACATAGTTAAGAAATCCAGCGGAAGCATTAAGTGCATAAATCCATAAGATAATTTAAAGCATAAGTTTTTGAAATAGGAATCCAATAAAGGATTCTAGTCGACCACTACACTTTTCCAGGAAAAAGTTCCAACGCTACATCTACGGATATGCAAGCATGCAGTAGTATGTCAACATAAACTTGGCGAGTTCACGGTATAAAGTGTTTTGCTTGTTTTATCCAAAAACATTAATTATTAAGTTACCAGATGTAAAACACGTCATGGGGAGATACCCCATTATGTAAGCAACTAAACTATGCGGTACTGAAACTGTGACTATAGTGCTGGTTGCCCCAGATTAATGTCTATCATCATTAATCGGTAATAAGGCCATACTAGTTCACATCCGTGTTCAACAGGTCCGGTGTGAGGTTTGTCAAACCTAATAGCGCTATCAACTAATATCCCGTTCGCCATGCCAGACGACTAATTGGTATAAGTGTCGGGGACTTCATGATAGAGTTTCGTTTAGTATGCTAAGACATGAAGTATGAGTATATGTTTAATCACTATTCCCTTTCCCCGGAATATTAGGTTTCCAAATCCACCGGGAATACATGCTTTAAGGCATTAGTGTGAACTCACCTTTCATTGCTCGGTTTGATAGAGTTTTTATCCTAAGTTGGTTAACCTCGTCCTGTTTTAAGTTACCAATCATTAGAACCATATACAAGTTTGTGACGTATAGCATACACGTATTTAATCAAGCAGTGTACGAGTAGACCATTCATTCATGTAAGTATACATAATCAGTTAGCATTCAACAGTTTAGTCATAACAGTGGAGAGTGTATGGCTTATAAAGGCATTTGGGCTCATTTAGTGTGCGGCCCACTAAAATAAGTCTAACACATCGGACTGTTCGGCCCAATATGAAAGACTGTGCGGCCCACTTGTCAGTGTGCGGCCCACACTGGAGTGTGCGACCTGCCTGACAAGTGTGCGGCCATGCATATATGTGTTGTACGATGTGCTTTCGTGAGTGTACGAGATGACTGTGCAGCCTTGTAAGGTGTGCGACCTGCAGTCTTCTCTTGTACATTATGCATTAGAGGTTGTACAGTCAAGGTGTGCGACCCTTCTGAGTGTGCGACTTAGCTTGGATTCCTTGTACACTCTGCATCAGGGGTTGTACACTTAGGACTGTGCGACCCCTGGGTGTGCGGTGTGCATTAAGCTTATACATTATGTAACAAAGTGTGTACCAACTAGTTGTATGATTAAAAACAACAAACAGTTTGCATCATTCAATGTTTTTATATCAAAACAAAAACCAATCAACTTATAACCCTAGAAATCATTTAGATTCAATTATAAAAACAACCACCTTTCATCATATTGTTCAACAATTTCATCAAGTTAACAATTTTGACATCATTCATCTAACATTCATATCATCCTTTGAACTTGATTCATATACCTCATATTGATCCTAAATTATCATTCATCACGAGCAGGAATCAGACCACCTTATTTTTTATTAAATACAGGATTCGTTTAACAACTTGTGAACATTGATTTACAGGGATTTATGGCAAGCAACTCATGACCAACACATTTATGCACAACATCAATATCGAAACATTAAAAGAAATAGTGATTCTCATTCCCTCAATTTATTTATCATACATCATCATTCATTATCACTTATTCATATCAAGGCTCATGCTAGTGAAGATGGTGAACGAATCAAACAGTTGTACACACAAAAATCATTCTTCACACTATTACCAAATCATAATCCACAAGATTCTTTATAATCTTACCAAAGTTCTAATCTTCTTAGCATTATTCATGTAGATTTCTATAGTGTGTTTTTGCAAGAACATCATCGAGTTAAATACATCTTTGAAGCAACTTATAGACAAACAGTTGAAGAAAACATCAAACCAAGAATACATCTTTCAAGAATTCATCATTCATTCAATCGAGCAATCATACACATAATCATACTAACCTAGAAATATTTAAGAAGAAGGAGTGTGCGAGATGAACAAGAATATCCAAAAGAAAGAAGCTTGATGATGAGAAGTTGTTGATGATTTGACTTGAATCTTCTAAAATGGAATGATGATAAGGAATATTTGCTGATTTTCAGGAATGTTTCTAGATGAGGAGAGAGAGAAATGAGGCGGCTGCAATAAGGAATGTTTTGGGAAAGGGTTTAGGGTTTAGGACAATGTGCACATTTATACATGTGCTAAAGATGCCGCCACTCAGCTGGTGGGATCCAGCTGTCTTTTGTACCGCACACACATTTTCAATTTAAATGTGCGGCAAGATTAGCTGGGAAGGTGTGCGGTATACAATGTAGCCCAATGCAAATGGGTGTGCGGTCCAATGAGACTGGGCTCAGCTGGTTCGAGGCCCAACCTAGATGGGTGTGCGAGTGGAAAGCAAGTGTGAGGGTGCACATAGTGTGCGGCTGGATTGAAATAACAACAACAACAACAACAACAACAACAACAACAACCTTTTTATTAGTGCACCTACACATTTAATATTGCAAATCTCATCTTATAAATATCTTAATCACCTTTCATTAATATAAATTCTTATATTAGTTACTAATACGCATACAGTTAAAACATAATAGGGAAATATTACGAAACGAAATGTGCTGGCTGTCACAATGAGCCTGGATCCTCCACTATCAACATACCATATTCTATCTAGGCATGTAGAAACTCCCATTTTGGTAGCCATTTATGCACATTCACGGTTATTCTCATCTTCAGTTGAATTCCAAGGATCATTGTTTTTTTTTACAAATTTTGCATCACTCTTCTCACAAATTGGTGTTTGTACAAAGTTAGATGCACTTTCAACATTTGGTATGCTAAGAGTTTCGTGGTTGTTTTTAACAATTTCCTTAGTTTTACTGAATTTTTCTATTAACTCGTCCCATAACTCTTTTGCACTATTACTATGTAATGGCTTTGCATGGATCTCGTCTGGTGGAGCCTTCGCAACAATATTAAGTTCTTTGGCATCTATCTTAAACTTTTGAAAATCTAACATAGTGTAATCTTCCATAGAGTAATCTTCCGGTTTCTTTGGCTCCTGTACATTAGGATTTTCGGCACCGGGTACCATTAGAATATAAGGTCCGAATATTACTGACTTCCAACATCCTATGTTTTGTTGAATGATATGCACAAAATATAACATATAAATTGTATCAAATACGATATCAAAACAACCCTTTTCAGTACTAATGTTGGAAAAAGTGTGTTTCTTTGTTTACTTTTGACTTTTAGGATAAAATAAGCTCAAATGAAAAACGGAACAAATTAACGACAAAAACCAGCATAAATACGAAGAAAGGTAGTTGACAAACTATACCGACCCTCCAAGCTTCATCCCAAGAATAAAAGCAACAAACCAGAAGCCCAACACGGGGCCATGCCCTAGTCAAGATTCCTTAGAGATAAAGACAAACAGAAAACGACAAGGGACACAGCTCCGTGTCACCTAAGCACGGGCCATGGTCAACTCTCATATTTGCATATATGGGTTTGTACAACAAGTACAAGGGCCACGGGGCCGTGTCATTGACACACGGGGCTGTCTGTGCAGAAGAGCTGAGAAGAGCACTAAATGAAGACAGAGAAGGTGAAGGAGACGAGGTTGTGCCCACGAGTCACAGGGCCGTGTGAGTCTCCTGTTTCCAACTATAAATAAAGGTGCTTGGCTCACTTGCAAATCATCCCTTGGAAAACAATTTCTCTCACTTCCACCACCATAATACCATCATCTTCCACCATATTAGTAGAGTTAGAGTAGTCTCTGGATCCAAGATTGATAGTAAGAGCTTTTGTCAAACTATGGCCATGCTTGGCTAATCTCTTACATCACTTGGTGAAGACGACATCTTTTGTGTATTACTTTTGATTTCCAACCTTTGGTCACTTTTTAATTGGGTGTGTATTAATGACTTTAATAACTAGTTTTTTATATTGAAGGTAAATTTTTATTCTATCATTCTTCATGTTTTGTTGATTCACTCATTCGTGTCTTTACGGTCTATATAAAGCACGTTAACTGCCTGGAAGGGGGTTTGAAGGGTGGTTTGGGTAAGGTTCTTGCCTCGTTCAGTGTATAGATCATGCGAGGACCTGATTCAAGCTTATTAGGACTTCCCCGGAGGCAGATAGCATCAACTTGGGGGAAGTAAGAACGACTTGTAATCCCTTATAAAGAAACTACTATTAAAACTTTAAACTGGCCTTACAGGACTGTATCCCTGCTGACTCAGACCAATATGGCCGAGGGTAGCGTTGCCTCCAAACGAGGGACATGCCACATTTTGCATTAATAACTTACTTAATTATCTTTCAATTATCCGGCCTTGCGGGACTGTATCCCTGCTGGCTCAGACCTAGGGGCGTCTCTGAGAATTCATGTACCCAGTTCGAGCTCGAAAAAATGTGCTCTTCCGTAATGTTTTATTATTATTATTATTATTATTATTATTATTATTATTATTATTATTATTATTATTATTATTATTATTATTATTATTATTATTATTTAATTTTAAAATCAAATGGGTATTGGGCTCACTAAAGCTAATGACAATGGGCTAACTTCCAAACCATAAAAATTGTTTTATAAATGGGCCTATCTTGGAGTTGGTATAGGTATACTATTTAAAAAAAATTAACATATATATCGGATTTTTTTAATAACAAACAAGTGCCCCTCGAAATCACGGGCCCTGTGCGGTGGTATTCCACGCACACCCTCATCACCGCCCATGCTCAGACCAATATGGCCGAGGGTAGCGTTGCCTCCAAAAGAGGGACATGCCACTATAACTAAGATAATCTCTTAAAAACCCAAAGTGTGGAAATCATCAAAGGATACGTAAAAGATGAGTCGGAACCAAGTGATTCTTTCTTGTTATTTGTTTCTTTCATTTATTTTATTTTCTTTCTTCATTTTACATGTTTTAAAAACCTTTTTTCTCAAAAATTGGATCGATTAGACATTGACGATAAACTGGCATTAAAAGCTCTTGTGTCCTTGGACGATCTCGGTATCTTGCCATCACTACGCTACGCCTATGATGGGCGCACTTTTCCTAACGTGTCGTAGAGAGTAATAGTTTATATCGTGTTTTATAAATATAAAGCTTGATAAAAAGAATAAAAAAGTACTTAAAATATGTCAAAAATCGGTACACGCTCGCACACGTCAAGTTTTTGGCACTGTTGCCGGGGACACATGGATTTTAAGAAAGCTTAAAATAAACAGCATAATCCATTTTTTAGTCTTTTTGTTCAAATTTCTTTTCGTTCTTACAAAAATCCCAGTTACAGTAGCTTAACACGGGGCCGTGCTGCACTAACACGGGGTCGTGTCTTGACTACAGTAGCTGAAAAATTTTCTTCAGAAGGCTCACACGGGGCGTGTTTCATTCGACACGGGGCTGTGTCAAAAACGCCCGATACCGAATTAAACACAGCTGGAGGCACGGGGCCGTGTTCATAGGACATGGGGCTGTGTAAACCTTCTATATTCGTAAAAAAATTTTAATTTCTGGGAGCCGTAATCTTTGAGTACTATCCAAACAATGGATTACTACCTGGGATATTATGATTACTATGGTTATGATGATTATGAGGAACCATATTATACCTTTTGTGGTGAATCTTACTCGGTATAAAATTGTTACCTCTTTCAACCATCAACCTCATACACAACAAATGAGGAACCAAGGTTTAAGCTTCCAAAATCAAACTTTTATTGGGACACTCCAGCATTTGAAACATACGAGACACCACCCACTATAGTTCCTGAAACCGAAAGCCTCATAGAAAGTCTCAAGAACTTAGAGTTCTTGATCAAACAATCTTGTGCACGAGAAGAAGCCATTTGTACAAAAGAGGTAATAGTAGAAGAGGTAAAACCTTAAGAGCCAACGAACGAATAACCACTCGAAGAAGACTTAACACATGAAAAACCCAAACCAAGCCATTCAGAAGGTAAGTTATCAAAGGTAAATTTCGAAGAGGAACAAAAGGACCTCCAAGAAACATACATCTTACAACCTTCTTTTGAAATCATCGTTTGGTTCCATCGTTTTTAAAAGAGTTAAACACTAGTCCTAACCTTAAAGAAATGGCAAGTATTAAATTAACTAAAGATCAAAATTCGCTAATACAAGATGATCAAAATGAATCAAACATAAGCCAGTAACATGTTTTATTCACAACATCTATATTAGTAACATTTTAATTGAGAAAGATCTTTGCGTTAATATAATGCCAAGTTACATTTTCTAAAGAATAGGTATTGGTGATTTTCTTCCAAATAAAATTTCAATCTTTTCGGCTAACTGAAAAAATAAAAATGCTACGGGAGTGGTTGAGGACGTTCTTATTCAAACAAATCAAACGATTGTACCAACTGACTTTGTCATCTTAGATGATGCTCTGCTCGTGTTGGGACAACCTTTTCTAAAAACCCATCAAGATTTGATTAAACACAAAAATTAAGATCTTCCCACAAAACTTGGGGCTGGCAAACGAACTTTTAACTTAAAAAATGCAATGAAGTATCTGATCGGCAATGGCGACCCCTTGTTGGAAGATGAAGTTGAGCCACCCGATACGGAAGAATCAAATGACCAATTTGATGAAGAGGAAGTAGCTACCAACCAAAGAGTTTCGTCCATCGACCGTGATGACGAACCAAAAACTAAGCCATCTATCAAAGACCCACCTTCTTTAGAACTCAAAGAGCTTCCCAAAGGCTTAGAATAGGCTTTCCTAGATAATAAAGGTAAACTTCCCATCATCATTTCTTCATATCCCAATTCTCGTGAAAAAGAAAAATTATTAAATCTACTTAAAAACATAAAACGACGATTGCGTGGAAATTAATGGATATAAAAAGAATAAGTCCTTCCATGTGTACACATAAAATCTTAATGGGAGATAACTACAAAGCGGTAATCCAACCACAAAGACGTGTTAATCCCAATGTTCAAGAAGTAGTAAAAAAATAAGTAATAAAACTCTTAGACGCCGGTCTTATCTATCCTATCTCCGATAGTCCATGGGTAAGTTCCGTCCAAGTCGTGCCAAAAAAAGATGGAATGACGGCGGTAACCAAAGAAAAAAAATGAGCTTACACCAACAAGAACTGTCACTGGATGGAGAGTTTGTATCGACTATAGAAAACTCAATGAAGCCACACGAAAAGACCATTTTCCTTTACCCTTTATTGGTCAAATGTTAGAGCAATTGTCCGTCATAAATTTTATTGTTTTCTCGATGGATTCTCGGGGTACTTCCAAATTCCCATTGCCCCAGAAGACCAAGAAAAAACCTCTTTCACTTGTCCGTACGGAACCTTTGCATATCGACGCATGCCATTTGGTCTATGTAATGCACCAGCAACATTTCAACGATGCATAGTAGCCATTTTTTCACGACATGATAGAAAAAACCATGGAAGTTTTCATGGATGATTTTTCTATTTTTGGCGATTCATTTGACCAATGCCTCGATAACCTTGAGCGAATGTTAGCTAGATGTGAAGACACTAACCTCACCCTTATTTGGGAAAAATGTCATTTCATGGTCACAGAAGGAATCGTACTCGGTCACAAAATCTCAAATGTAGGAATGGAAGTCAATCGTGCAAAAATCGACACTATTTCACGACTACCTCCTCCATCATCCATTCAAGCCATTAGAAGTTTGCTAGGACATGCCGGATTTTACAGGCGGTTTATCAAAGACTTTTCTAACATCTTTCGACCTCTAACCAAGCTACTCGAAAAAGATACCCCATTCATCTTTGACGAGAATTACACGACAACATTTCTTGCCCTTAAAGATATGCCTGTCAAAGCACCAATCATGATCGTGCCAGACTGGAAGCTACCATTTGAAATCATGTGCAATGCAAGCGATTTTGTAGTTGGAGCATTCTTGGGACAAAGAAAAGAATAACATTTTCACTTCATTTATTACGCTAGTAAAACTCTTAACGATGTTCAAGAAAATTACACAACCATTGAAAAAGAATTACTAGCTGTAGTATTTGTATTTGATAAATTTCGTTCCTATCTCGTGCTCTCAAAAACTATAGTTTATACCGACTACGCTGCCATTCGATACCTTTTCAAAACACAAGACGCAAAACCACGTCTCATAAGACGGATTCTTCTCCTTCAAGAATTTGTCATGAAATAAAAGACAAAAGAGGAGCAGAAAACATAGCTGCTGACCACCTTTCTCTTCTTGAAGACCCTGCTTTAGAAGGAACTCGAGAAGATCTCATCAATGAGAAATTCCTCACAGAATCCTTAGAAATGGTGGAATATCGAGAAGAACCTTGGTACGCCAACTATGCTAACTACTTAGCTATTGGCACTATTATCAAAGGGTTAACTTTTCATTAACGGAACAAATTCCTCGCTGATGTTAAACACTATTTTTGGGAATATCCATATCTTTTCAGGATATGTGTCGATCAACTCATTCGACGATGCGTCCATGCTCGTCAAGCAAGAAAAATTCTTCGCCATTGTCACGAAGGACCATGTGGTGGACACACGGAATAGCCAACACCGCATGAAATGTGTACGACGCAGGATTTTACTAGCCAACAATACATAAAGATGCTTATGTATTAGTCAAAACATGTGATGCATGCCAATGGCCAGGTAACATATCACGAAGAAACGAAATGCCACAAAACAACATTCTTATTTGTGAAATCTTTGATGTTTGGGGTTTGGACTTTATGGGACCATTTTCACCTTCGAGAGGAAACAAATACATTTTAGTGGCAGTCGACTACGTTTCTAAATGGGCCGAAGCTGAAGCTCTCCCCACCAATGACGGGAGAGTAGTAGTAAAATTCCTTAAAAGGCTATTCTCACATTTTGGAACTCCAAAAGCCCTCATCAGTGATAGAGGAACCCATTTTTTTAATCTAAAAATGGAGAAAACTCTAACACGATATGGGGTTTATCATCGTCTCTCGACCACCTATCATCCTCAAACCAATGGTCAAGCTGAAGTAACTAATCGAGGTATAAAAAGAATCCTAGAAAATTTGTGGGTCAAAATAAAAAATAATGGTCAGATAAATTAGAGGATGCTTTATAGGCATTTCGAACAGCACACAAAACACCTATAGGTACAACACCATATAAGCTAGTTTATGGAAAAAGTTGTCATATCCCAGTAGAAATTGAACACAAAGCATATTGGGCATTAAAAACGTAAACTTGGACCAAGAAACCTTAGGAAAAGATCGCTTATACTAGTTAAACGAGTTAGTCGAATTAAGAAACAAGCATATTCCGACTCTGAAATTTATAAGGAACGCTCATAACGAATACATGATAAATATATAAGCGAACCTAAAGAATTTAGAGAAGTAAATCAAGTATTACTCTTTAACTCAAGGCTACGTCTTTTTCCTGGAAAACTTAAGTCTAGATGGTCCAGACCTTTTACCATCACAAAAGTTTACCCCCATGGGGCAATAGTATTAAGCCTCCAAACGAAGAACCTTTCAAAGTTAATGGACAAAGGCTTAAATTCTATGAAGGATTTCTCGAGGACGAAGAAACGAAATTGACCTTGGAAGAAATTGATAAGTGACAGGCACATGGTAACAACTTACGTATATATATGTTTTATTTCAATAATCCATCTTGCAGGTACGCTTTGGAAGACGACAACCAAAAGGTCTACAAATCAGGTAAGTTGAGCACAAGGAACCAAGTGGACAGAGAAATGACATACACAAAAAAATAAATAATTAAACGACACAGGGTCGTGCCTATCTGTAGACGGGTTAAAACCCTTCTCTTCACACTTTCTTTCTCATAACACACACGCCCTGTTTCTCTGCAAGTCACGGTTCCCTACGGCTCCTGAAACTTTTTAATGATCTTCTTCCACAATTCACAAGATATGTTACTAACACTTAGATTAATTAGATTCATGTTTTGCACGTTTAATAACATCAAGATTTGGGGAAAAATCTAGGGTTCTTGAACTAGACCCGTGTCGGTTCAAAAATTTTTCCTAGATCTTGTTGTTGGTAGTTAGTAGTAGTGTTTTAACAAGTAAATCATCCCACCATTATGGAAAAATCAAAACTTTCAACCAGTTTTTGCAAAACCCCTGTTCTTTACGGAAATACTCAAAATCGGAAGGGACAACAGGTTGGTAAGTAGCAATTGATACTTAGGGTTTGATTTTCGGGGTATACCGGACATGGGGTTCCTAAAATTTTGGACTTTTTGAAACCGGCTCGAAAAAGTCTGTTTTTGGTCAAAAACATTGACGAACACGGGGTGGTGCCTCTGCTGGCACGGGGTCATGCCCCCTTAAATTCTGTAGCACGGGGTCATGTCCCTTGGACACGGGGCCATGCCAACCTCCTGTTTTTATTTTTTTTTTCGCACAATTTATCACACCTAACTATTTAATACTTGTTCTCTACAAACAATGACACCACATAAATGGCTAAGGTTCAACACCGAGCACACCAATTATGCGGAATGCATGGAAATCCTAAAGGCTAGGACCAAGGAGCCGCCTTGGCAAGTGTGTTACGATACTTTGGAAAGTGTGGGGCAGAGGGAAAGGTACGACAGTTTGGTGATGGGACCATTGCGTGTGTTTTTGGTAGCATCATTGCAGTCTACTTTCGAATTCAATCTCGAATTCTTAAGTAGTTTTAGCCTCAAAAAGGACATCGACGGTATGTTTGACAACGAAGCAGTGACTTTTCGTTGTGGGGGAACCTACTTTGGAATATCTGTAGCTCAGTTTGGTGTGGATGTGGGAATCTACACCGAGGAGGAAATTGGGGAATTAGTCTTCACCGACAGCATCATAGACATGGCTGCCAACACACGAAATAATTTTTTCGGCACAGATCGGTGAAGGGATTTACAACCCAAGCTCTACCAAGAGCACAAAAATCAGAGACCCACTCATCCGCTATATACATCGGGTCCTGAGCAGTACCTTGTGCTAGAGAAAAGATAGTGGGGGTGTCATGAACCTTCGGGAGCTCACTTGCTTATACTGCATCCTGAACCGACAACCCCTGAATGTCCTTTACATGCTCCTCAAGAATATGGCCACCAACACAAAGGCTACATATCCCACGCCCATATTCTTTGGAGGTTGGATTGCCTGGGTCTACAAGGCCTACGCCACACGCACCCCACGCCGCTTTACCAAGGGTGTTGGCGTTACCCGAGCCGATGTTAGCCTCTGCCGAAGCCTCAACCTTATCGCCGACTGCAACAATGGTCTGATACACTTCAAGGATAATAAGGGCAGAATTTGGAGCCCAAACAACCCAAACCAAGTCCTCGCCATTGAGAATGACCCGAACCGTCCTCCACGTTCCTCTTATGGGTTTGCCCCCAGATCCTCCTCTTAAGGAGGAAGCGATTTCCCTAACATGCACAATTTATATAATATAATGCAGGAAACACGTCAGGTGAGTCGGAAAGCCTTCAACCTCGGTTAGAGCTCCAGCACCCGCATCGAAGGCATGGAAAGAAGCATCAACACCATGCGGGACGACATCTCATACATGCGTGAGCATTTGATGTATCGGGATGACGAGGAGGAGGGTGTGGAGATGGATTCAGATTAGAGGTCTTTGGCGATGGAGGTGGCGTGGTGGCGACATAAAGGTTAAATTTTTTCTCTATCTTTCTCTAATGGTGGTGATGGTTATGTGCGGGCTGCAACCTGTTGAACAATTTACTTTTTCGAACTTTTATTTTCTTTTCATGTGGTTGTGATGGTGGATGTTAACGTTTAAACTTTCGTAATGTAGGATTTTATGTTTTCTCGTTATGTTATGTTGTTGTGGTATGAATGAGTATACAGGTACCCTCTAATGCTTGAATCTGTCAAGCATACAACTCCACAAACCCGAAACATGAGACCCGAACACTGGGTAATAAATATTAAATTCTCTTAACTTGATTAATAGGTGATCACGAACAATTAACGAAATTAAATATATTTAATTATCTAAAATAATTATATATTCTCACGGAATGAGTTTTTCTATTTATAAATATTATATATAATTTAATTAAACTTTATTTTTCGGGCTTCTTATCATATTTAGTGGTATTGGGCTTTGTTGCCCTTGAAGATGATTAGTAATAATGTTACGAGATAAAACGTAAATAACTATTATATAAAAATGTCTTTTACAACAACCACTAACATTTCACTTTGTGATATGATAAGCATTGTCACAACTCAAGTATCATTGCCGCAAGATACGTAACCGTCAAAATAAAAGCAATAAAGTGGTGCTTTTTTGTGATTAATTGATAGACAAGAACAGAAGCCACATCTCTGTACTTCAGCCTCTTTTTCCTATCTTACGATTACGACCGGCCATGCCAAGGGCCGCCGCTTGGTCCGTGTACGTGTACTAGCACTGATTCGTTGTACCTTGGTGTCTAACATGGTAGCGGCGCACCTTTTTGCCCGTTTATCAACTATCTCGATGTAAATTTCTGTTGAATACAATCTATTATCAGTTGGATAAAAAAAAATTAATATTATGTAGCGTATTTGCATGTTTGTAACCATTATTCTCTTCGGGTTCATTTTTGGTGTTGTTTTAAATATATTAATGGACTGCATTTTATTAATTAAAGATTTAATTAATAAATATATATATCAAAACCGTGTTGATTAAAAGTAAAATTAACACCACGAATCTAAACAATATGTATAGTTCAATTCTTTTGAATTTACTTTTGTGTTCATATAGTTAATTCTTTGTTTCTTTAATCTTTTGATGACCCGTTCATTTTGTAAGAAAAGAGATGGATTGTATTCTAAGTAACCAATCGTGTCGGGTGTTTACAAAGTGTACTCACTACTGGATAATAGTAACATTCAATTGAATTCAGTGATTGTAGTGAAGTGAAATTAGATCATACCATTTATTTATTGAGTCCATAACATAGATCACAAGAAAAACCAAACAACTAGAACCGATGAGTCACCAAAACCCGTAGAGAGGACTTCTTACGGATTGTAATAGAAATTTCTTCACTCATGTCCAAATCCTCATTCTTTACTCCGTTTGGCAACACCATATCAAACTTGTAAACGATATTTGCTATTGCAAGCTCTATAACAGGCACACTAAAATTAATACCTGGGCACACTCTTCGGCCACCCCCGAATGGAAGCCACTCAGAGTGAAACCCTTGATAGCTAATGGTATTGTTCAGGAACCTCTCAGGCTTAAACTCATATGGTTCTTCCCACAAGGCAGGATCTCTTCCAATTGCCCAAGCATTGATTATCACTTGCGTGCCTTCTGCAATATCATACCCCATTAGTTTTATATCTTGCATTGATTTTCTAGGAACAAGAAGAGGGGCTGGAGTATGCAATCGAAGGGACTCTTTTAGGACCGCCTTAAGATAAGGCATTTTCTCTAAATCCTCATCGTAAATCATGGATCTTCCTTGTGCTATTTCTGTGACTTCTTGTTGTAGCTTTTTCATTACTCTTGGGTTTCTTATTAGCTCACTGAGTGCCCACTCTAGACTTGCATATGTTGTTTCAGTTCCACCAAGAAAGGCTTCCTATAATGAACATAATATTAAATGGTTTAACTGAAGTTTATTGACATTTGAATGACAAGACTACAGGAAACCAACTTGAAGTTTCAAGATTGCAAGTGCTTCTTTAATTCATATTGCAAATAACACATAATTAACACATTTGAACCCAACAAACAATTACGTCTGGTAAAAGAGTTGGCATGGCCTTGTGGCTTCTTGAACTAGAGTCCAATTCGACCAGGTTTGATGAAAATTTTGTCAAACCGCTAGTGTTTCAAAACTGTTCAATTATAAAATTTAAATAATAACAAATAACAAATGCTTGAATCATCGACTACACTGATTTACGCGTTTTATTTTTTTTAGAACAACGACTTTCTTGTACCGCACTCTCCAAATTGGAGAGTCCCGTTGCCCCACTCCTGCCAGACTATGTTATCTTAACCGGGCCCTGGCTTAATGGGAAGCGTTTTCAGTAATGAAATCTTCTTTCTTATTATTATTAAATCCTTCATGTTGTAACACTATGTGTTCTGGGGCTTGAGTGAAAAAAAGTAATGTTATGTGGCGGCACATAGGTGAAACGTATGCACACTTTTTCACCTGTCACACCATCAAAAGGGTGTAATGGAGGGACTTGATTGGAGGCTTGGTTGTTGATGTCTAATTATTGTTATTTTATAAAAGTTACATTTGTTTATTAATTAAAAATATGTAATTAAATATTTAAAATACATTTAATAATAAAATATGAATTATATGTTCAAGAATTAAGTTATATAAGAAAAATAGGGTAGAAATATATTTTAAAACCTTTAACCTATTAAAATCTTATATTAAAAATCAGGCTTGGCGCACATATTTTGTTTTGGGTTCATATGGGTATTTTAAATTTAAATATGGGTAGTTTTGGGCCAAACAAAATTAGGCATTAGGTTACGATGGGTTGTGAAGCGATGAATAAAAAAGAGAGTGGGTCCGGATGGGTTGGTATAAAAACAAAGCGGGTCAGAATGGGTAAGAAAGTTACGGAACGAGTTGTTTTCTGACCCAAATTGCCTTCACATCTGGTACTCTACAATTATCAATCATCAACCGCGCTCTTTGGGTACGATCAATCATCAATCGCTCCTTTGTTTCGATTACGGGTCATCATGTTCGTTGAAATAGATTTTGTTTCGTCATTCACTCATTAGTCATTACGTATCTTTCGTTGTGTTTAGGTGACTGTAATTTGCGGTTATTGTTAGTTGATTAGATTTTGGCAGTTGCTAGGAAGTTATATGCATGTTTATAGTGTATCTGTATGCGTATAAGATAATTGAAGTAGATCCTTGTTTAGATTCATGTTTAGTTGATATGAGTTCTAAATCACATGATGCCTATTTTATTGGAAATGAAATTGATAACGGTTGATAAATTAACTATTACATAAGATGATGTCTATTTTATAGGAATTATAATTGAGGGTGGAATACAATAGGAACTTTATTTGGCTAGGAAGGCTAGAATGTGATCTTGACCATCCATTTAATTAATCAAGAGCTAAGATTATATGAATGAAATTGAAGCAAAAAAAAGAGGCGCGTGAGTTTGTTAAGGGCATTCTAGTCAATGCAGCACAATAGTTTCTCTCTTCTCCAATTACTCCCCATTTTTTAAACGTTAATAACTTTTTCATACGACATTATTTTTTTATAAAAATTGCACCAAGAAAACGAGCGTTTTTTTATCTTTAAAACGAGTATACTATTGCTATATTTTCGAAAAATTTTTTTGAAAACCCAGTTGTGTAAAACGCAATGGAGAAAATCCAGTTGCGTAAAATGCAATGAAAAAAAAAACGTAAAAAATGACTTTTTCTAAAACGCAACGCACCAAAAACACAAAGAAATGTCTTATTTCTAAAACGCAATGACCAGAAAACACAAATAAATGCCTTATTTCTAAAACGCAATAGCCTAAAAACACAAAAAAAATGTACTTTCTAAAACGCAATGGACTGAATGTGTTTTACCTAAAACGCAATGGCCAGAAAACACTTAAAAATGTCTTATTTCTAAAACGCAATAGCCAGAAAACACTTAAAAATGTCTTATTTCTAAAACGCAATGGCTAGAAAACAATTAAAAATGTCTTATTTCTAAAACGCAATGGCTAGAAAACACTTAAAAATGTCTTATTTCTAAAACGCAATGGCCAGAAAACACTTAAAAATGTCTTATTTCTAAAACGCAATGCCTAGAAAACACATAAAAATGTCTTATTTCTAAAACGCAATGGCCTAAAAACACAAAAGAAACTGTTTACTCTAAAACGCAATGAACTGAATACACATAAAAATGTGTTTACCTAAAACACAATGAGTAAAAACACTTCAAAAATGTTTTATTTCTAAAACGCAATGACCAGAAACTGTTGTTCACAGAACCATAAACTGTCTAAAACGCAATGACCAGAAACTGTTGTTCACAGAACCAGAAACTGTTGTTCACAGAACCAGAATCTAACTAAAACGCAATGACCAGAACCTGTTGTTTACAGAACCAGAAACACTGTCTACGAATGCAGTTTTGTATGTGAATTGTCTGAACCAGGAAGCAGGAGATAAAAAACTGTCTACGAATGCAGTTTTCCAGAGGCAAATTACAGAAAATTAATTTTTCTGATGTATTTTTATTACAGCATTTTTCCAGAGGCAGTTTTCCAGAGGCAATTTCCAGAGCCAGGGGCTCTGCCCCTTGTACCCCGCCAGGGGCTGCCGCCCTTGGGACCCCGCTACCAGGGGCGCTGCCCCCGGACCCCCGCCAAGATCGTAAAACGGAATGACTAAATCAAAAACCCAGATCGTAAAAATGAAATTAAAGAATTTCATACATGGATCGAAGTGATTTCTTCAACAATTGACGAAGTTTGAATGATTGAAACACTTATCAGCGCTCGAATCGAGTGATTATCTCCAAAATAACCGGAAAAACGAGATTTTTTATGAAATTAAACTGGGTTTTCTTCAAAAAAAGCTGAAGAACACGTTGATCGGGTGTTTGAATCATTGATTGGTGATGATAATCGCACTATAATGTAGTGATTATTGAGATAGAAAGTGAAGAAATGGTTGAAGATGGTGGGTTTTGAAAATGGTGGGTTTTGAAGTTACTGAGTTTTGAAAAGGAAGAAGAAAGGGTTGGATTGACTAAAATACCCTTTTTCTTTATTTTAAATGTTGCCACATGTCTTAATTCTATTGCTTCCTATACTTTATAGCAAAATTAAACTTCCTATTTGATCTTTTCCCTTATAATTGATAGACTAGTATTGTGATAATTTGGTTATAATTGGTTTGATTTTACCTGCTTCAAAATTGGTTGTTAATAAGGGGTGTAGATGAGTCAAGCCGCTTGTGACCTACTCGAGATCAGCTCACTAGAAGTTTGAATCGAGCCGAGCCTAAACCGTGCCTAAAAGTAAGTTCCTTTACTAAACGAGCTCGTAGCTCGAGTACGAGCTCGGGCGTCACTTATCGAGCTCGTACTTATTGAGTTCGCTTGCCTAAACGAGCGAATAATTTTTTTGTTTTTTGTTTTTTGTTTTTTGATTTTTATTATCTTTTTATTTTATTTTATATATTTATATTTTAATTATTTCAGATTTTTTTAGGTTTATTTCTTGTTATTTATTTGTCAAATTTTATTATTAATATATTTTTTATTTTACCTAATCTTAACCCGAGCCCATCCTGACCCAAACCTATTTTAACCAAAACCTATCTTGACCTATTTTTTGATATACTTATCCTAACCCAAAGTCATTCTAACCCAAATCCATCTTGACCTATGACCCAAACCCATCTAATTTGCCCGTTTGCCACCCATATTAAAAATACATTTAATAACAACGGGTGTTTTACCGAGACTTAAGTTGACATGTGTGAGATATAGGAATCTTAATTTGATTAAGATGATAGGTATGGGGATGTAGAATGTAGACAGTACTAGTTTCTTATATTTCTGCTTTTCATTTATTTACTTATCTTCTTCACTTTCTAGGGTTTCAACCCCATAAGCCACATTAAGAAATATTTAGATCCTCTTTTTAATGAAAAAAGGTCAAAAGCTCACATACTCCCCGCCCCACGCCCGCGGCTAACACCACGGCGGTATTTCGCTTTCATAAAACTCACACGTTTTCATTATTTAAACTTTGCCATTTTTATAACAAAATTTTAATTCACCCTTATTTTGTTTCCATTTTTTTAAATTTAAAAGTTATGATTTTCATTTGCCTCTTTTGCCTTTTATGATTCCACATATTTAAAATCACAAAATTTAAACTAAGTTTTTCCAAACAAGTCGTGTAACACGCGGGATTCTAACCAATAATATAGTTGTTTTTTTCTGGAAGTTAGATAATATATATGTTAATCTATGTTTTATAATTTAGAAAATGGAATCTTAAAAATCTTTCTACAAAAGTTAGGGACATATCGAATAATATATCATGTTTTGCTCGTCTTTAAATAAAATATGAAAGTCGGTACCCTTTAGCACAAAGATCAAAGAAAAACATGATGCATATCAAAGAAAGATGGAGAAACATACCAAGAGGACAACTTTAAGGGAATCTCTGTGTAGTGTGAATCCGTTACTTGTTTTATCTTTTTGGATTTCTAGTAAAATGTCAACGAAGTCTTCCCCTTCATTACTCTTAGCACCCTCCTTATTTTTCTTGCTTAAATGTTCTTCAATAATTCCTTCAAGAAACTCATCAAATTCTTTAGCTATTTTTTCGGCTCTGCCTATAGAACCATTAATACGATCTACCCATGATAACCATGGAATATAAGCACCAATACTAAACACTGTAAACATATCCATGAACCTTTTCAATAAATCTGTGTACTTTAATCCATCAAATTTCCTTCCGAGGGCAACCCTACATATTATGTCATTTGTTAGTGAAACAAACATCGACCCCATATCAACCGTAGTCCCGCAACTTTCTCCAAGAACACGAATCATATGAACTATCTCGTCCTCTCTCACTTTTTTGTATGACTTGACTCGTGTATTGCTAAGAAGCTTGAGTACAATAATGCTCTTCATGCGCCTCCAGTATTCCCCATAAGGAGAAAATGAGATGCTCTTAGAGCCATAGAATAATATGTTGGGCATAGTTAAGGTAGGTCGACTACAAAGCGAGAGATCATGGATTTTCATGATCTCTTCGGCTGCTTCAGCAGAGGATGCTATAACTGTGGGGATACTTCCAAAATGAAGGAGCATTATGGGACCATATTTTTGGGACAATATTTGGAGGTTGCGACTAGGGATTGAGCCTAGTTGGTGGAAGTTACCAATAATCGGAAGTTTTCTTGGAGATGGTGGTATGTTTTTCCTATTCTTGGATCCTAATGGAATCCATTTGACATAAATAAAAATCACTGAAATGATTATTGAAAACGAGAGGAGAAGACTTTGTGAAGATGGAAAGATTTCCATGATTTTATTAGCAAGAAAATATATGGATTGATGTATGGATGGATCTGAATTTATAGCAGTTGATCCCAATAATCTTGTCATATTTAAATACTAAAATAAACGAAAGTATTATTAGGGTGAGAATGGTGCTCATCCACTGGTAACTTCTCACCAATGATTTCTTGCCATTTCAAGTTCCCTCTCTAACTTCCCTCTTACCCTTAGGGGACTGGGGGTGAGAGGCAAGTTCCACGAGTGATGGAAAGTTCCACGAGTGATGGGAACAAACAAACCACCGCCATCATGCATTTTATCACGTGAAGAACAATTTCCCTGATTGTTTTCATGAGTGATGGTCCGTGAGTGATGGAACATGTGAGGGTTTATTGTTGGATGTTGTGAGTGATGACCATTGCCACTAAAAAAGGTTGTGAGTGATGGAAAAATGGTTGATGACATGGCGGAACTTGATTGGATGTTGTGAGTGATGAAATTTTTGCAAGTGATTCCACCCCCACCCCCCCTTAATCACAAGAGGTGGTTTTATCCAAACCATTTTTTTAAAGAAAAAATGTATGATTGATTGGAAGATAGTATGACCCACTATACACCCCTCTCTCTACTCTTCCCTCCTCTTTTCTCCTTGCGGTAAACACTCCCCGAATTCACTCCCCCCATGCGGTGACTAGGTTGATGGTGGCGGTGTTCCCGCAAGACAAACTCAATTGCCGCATCAATTCCCACATCCACCTCTTTCACCCTTAACTCCTGAAAAAAAAAAACAACTTATTTTATAATAAAGAAAAAAAATACCAGTTAAGGAAAACATTCAAAAAGATATTTTACTCGTGTTAATACATAACATGGGAGTGTATACGGGCCGCTTTTTGAGTCAAGCTAGCTATTAGGCTATAGGGTCTGGTTATAATACTCGTGATCACCATGACCCTATATGTCAGTGCTATTTAACCCACCTCTAATTCATCATCCAAAATCACTACTTTAAGGGTGTGGTCATGACTCATGACCCAAACCACTAGCCTCTTATTTATTTTAATTTATCGTTGTCTAAAGAAAAGAGAAAATGATTTTTTGAGAAATGGAAAGGAGAACCATGGTTGCCATGGTTTAATACATGCAAATCATGGTGGATCAAGCAAAGGGGTGGTATAGCCTTCCATTCATGTTCCTAGGTAGCGAATCATGTCCCAACCATGACTCACACACCTTTTAGCCTTAGTAAAACTTTTTCTGTTATTTTTTATCATTAAAATACGAAAACAATAAATTATAAACGTTTTTTAATCATGGAAAATTGAAACTGATCGAACCTTCAGAAAAATTAAACGGAACCAAACAGTTGTTACTAGCTAACGGTTTTGATCTTCAATAATAGAAGTGAATTACACTTCCATACCCAAACAAATGGGTGTCTCAATTTAGATATACCCACTAAACTAATAACAATCTAGCTGTTTGCCCGTGTTATACAGCGGAAGCGACACATCGCATTGCGATACTCATTTTTGGTAGTTTTCTTATTCATATAATATTTATTGTAGCATCATTGTGATAAATATACATTAAAAGCGAAGTAATCGCTAATCCATTTCACTAGGGGCTAAGACATCATATAACTAGTCATAGCACAGGCTACGGCTCAAACTCGTGTTCGCAGTGTCAATTTTTTATTTTTTTTCCGATTTTATATAAAAGATACTCTTAAAAAATACGAGAATACCCCTAACAAAATAATAGGATACTTTTTTTAGTAAAATCTAATTCTTTTCATAAAGTTTAAAAGTTAATTTTTGAAGTATGAAGATTCGGTAAACCAAAAAATTGGATATTATTACGATTGCAAATTTGCAATGTCTGGGTAATTGATGATATCATGATAAACCTCCTAGCCTATCATTAGCCCAAACCCAAATCAATTTTATTATTGAAATAGGCCTAGTTATCATTGTGATGGTGTGGGCGGCAATTAAAAAAAGCATGAGAAACCAAACGTCGCTGTTCAACAATATGGAACAGAACCCAACGTTTGACTGTTTGAGCGTCCTTCCTTGCAATCTCAAGTCTGAACAGGTCAGAAACATCGTCCTTCCTTGATATTGAGTGGTGGCGACATAAAGGTTAATTTTTTTTCTCTATCTTTCTCTGATGGTGGTGATGGTTATGTGCGGGCTGCGATCCGTTGAACAATTTACTTTTTCGTGCTTTTATTTTCTTTTTATGTGGTTATGATGGTGGATGTTAACGTTTAAACTTTTGTAATGTAGGATTTTAAGTTTTCTCGTTATGTTATGTTGTTGTGGTATGAATGAGTATACAGGTACCCACTGATGCTTGAATCCCAGCTCCACAAACCCGAAACATGAGACCCGAACACTGGGTAACAAACATTAAATTCTCTTAACTTGGTTAATAGGTGATCACGAACAATTAACGAAATTAAATATATTTAATTATCTAAAATAATTATATATTCTCACGGCATGAGTTTTTTTTATTTATACATATTATATAGTTTAATTAAACTTTGTTTTTCGGGGATGGTATTATTTTTAAGCTTGTATTAGTGGTATTGGGCTTTGTTGCCTTCAAGATGATTAGTAATAATGTTATCAGATAAAACATAAATAACTATCATATAAAAATGTCTTTTACAACAACCACTAACATTTCACTTTGTGATATACGATAAGCATTGTCACAACTCAAGTATTATTGCCGCAAGATACGTAACCTTCAAAATAAAAGCAATAAAGTGGTGTTTTTTTGTGATTAATTGATAGACAAGAACAGAAGCCACATCTCTGTACTTCAGCCTTTTTTCCTATCTTACGATTACGACCGGCCATGCCAAGGGCCGCCGCTCGGTCCGTGTTCGTGTACTAGCACTGATTCGTTGTACCTTGGTGTCTAACATGGTTATTCATTAACCACAAATGTATATTTAATCTCTTCAGTAGATTAATTAATATTATGTAGCGTATTTGCATGTTTGTAACCATTATTCTGTTCGAGTTTATTTTTGGTGTTGTTTTAAATATATTATTGGACTGCGTTTTATTTATTAAAGATTTAATTAATAAATATACATCAAACCCGTGTTGATTAAAAGTAAAATTAACACTACGAATCCCAACAATATGTATAGTTCAATTCTTTTGAATTTACTTTTGTGTTCATACAGCTAATTCTTTGTTTCTTTAATCTTTTGATGACCCGTTCGTTTTGTAAAAAAAAGAGATGGATTGTATTCTAAGTAACCAATCATGTCGGGTGTTTACAAAGTGTACTCACTATGGGGGTGGGGTGGTATCACTTGCAAAAATTCCATCACTCACAACCTTTTTTAGTGGTAAGGGACGTTGGGGCGGGTACATGATAATATCACGGAAACAAGTTCGACGCGTTATATCCCACCGCCGGTCCATACTTCAACGCGTTAATCTTCCACGGAAACCGATTTTCGTGATGTATTCAACGCGTTATGGTTTATTTTTGTGAGGGTATTTGTTGGTTGGGGGAAATTGTTTGGTGTGGTGGTGAGTGATGACCACCCCGCCTAAAAAAGGTTGTGAGTGATGAAAAAATAGTTGATGACATGGCGGAACTTGATTGGTGCTTGTGAGTGATAGAAACTATCACTAGTTAACCACCCCGAGTGGCCTAATGTTCATCACTCATAACACCCAACAATAAACCCTCACACCACCTCACACGTTCCATCACTCACAAGCCATCACTCGTGAAAACAATCACGGAAATTGTTCTTCACGTGATAAAATGCATGGTGGCGGTGGTTTGTTTGTTCCCATCACTCGTGGAACTTCCCATCACTCGTGGAACTTGCCTCCCACCCCCAGTCCCCTACTAGATAATAGTAACATTCAATTGAATTCAGTGATTGTAGTGAAGTGAAATATAGATCATACCATTTATTTATTGAGTCCATAACTAGAACCGATTACAAGAAAAACCGAACAACTAGAACCGATTACAAGAAAAACCGAACAACTAGAACCGAGGAGTCACCAAAACCCATAGAGAGGACTTCCTACAGATTGTAATAGAAATTTCTTCACTCATGTCCAAATCCTCATTCTTTACTCCGTTTGGCAACATCATATCAAACTTGTAAACGATATTTGCTATTGCAAGCTCTATAACAGGCACACTAAAATTAATACCTGGGCACACTCTTCCGCCACCGCCCGAATGCTAGCCACTCAGAGTGAAACCCTTGATAGCTAATGGCATTGTTCAGGAACCTCACAGGCTTAAACTCATATGGTTCTTCCCACAAGCAGGATCTCTTCCAATTGCCCAAGCATTGATAATCACTTGCGTGCCTTCTGCAATATCATACCCCATTAGTTTTATATCTTGCATTGATTTTCTAGGAACAAGAAGAGGGGCTGGAGTATGCAATCGAAGGGACTCTTTTAGGACCGCCTTAAGATAAGGCATTTTCTCTAAATCCTCATCGTAAATCATGGATCTTCCTTGTGCTATTTCTGTGACTTCTTGTTGCAGCTTTTTCATTACTCTTGGGTTTCTTATTAGCTCACTGAGTGCCCACTCTAGACTTGCATATGTTGTTTCAGTTCCACCAAGAAAGGCTTCCTATAATGAACATAATATTAAATGGTTTAACTGAAGTTTATTGACATTTGAATGACAAGACTACAGGAAACCAACTTGAAGTTTCAAGATTGCAAGTGCTTCTTTAATTCATATTATGCAAATAACACATTAACACATTCGAACCCAACAAACAATTACGTCTGGTAAAAAGAGTTCGCACGGCCTTGTGGCTTCTTGAACTAGAGTCCAATTCGACCAGGTTTGATGAAAATTTTGTCGAACCGCTAGTGTTTCAAAACTGTTCAATTATTAAAATTAAATAATAACAAATAATAAATGCTTGAATCATCGACTACACTAAGTTACGCGTTTTATTTTTTTTTAGAACGACTTTCTTGTATTAGGTCTGGCCAGACTATGTTGTCTTAACTGGGCCCTGGCTTAATGGGAAGCGTTTTCAGTAATTAAGTCTTCTTTCTTATTATTATTAAATCCTTCATGTTGTAACACTATGTATTATGGGGCTTGAGTGAAAAAAAAGTGATGTTATGTGACGGCACATAGGTGAAACGTATGCACACTTTTTCACATGTCACACCACAAAAAGGGTGTAATGGAGGGACTTCATTGGAGGCTTGGTTGTTTATGTCTAATTACTGTTATTTTATAAAAGTTACATTTGTTTATTAATTAAAAACTAGGTTAGTTTCCCGTGTGTTACACGGGTTAAACAATTTAAACTATATAGTATAGATATTTCCTGTAAATTCAAAACAAAGATGGAGACATTTACATACCATATTGACATAAATGAGTTAATATAAACGTAACCCATCAACTCGTACATATTAATTAATGTCGTAGAGTTCGATAAGACGGCTCTAATGTCTGTTGAATGAGGTCAATCAAAGTCTATTTGATACCCTTTGTACGACTTCTTATTTTTTGAATCTTTGTATTTGATTCTAAACCTATTATTAATATTATTGATAATAATTTTAGTTATATATATCAATAATATATTTAGTCTAACATATTAATATTATTATGAATTTCGAAACTTGTTTAGCTAGGATTGAAGATTCTATTGAAGTTTTAGTTTAACAATAGGTTATTGAATTAATAATAAGAATTTGTATTAGATTAGATTAAATATTATTATTATTTGTATTAGATTAGATTAAATATTATTATTACTAGTATTATTAATAATTTTAATCAATTAAATGAGAGAATGACAAGTGTCCCAAAACAGGTTTCTTTTATTATATAGTATAGATACGTAATTAAATATTCAAAATACATTTAATATTAAAAATTGAATTATATGTTCAGGAATCTATATCTATCTATACTATATAATAAAAGAAACCACTTTAGGGACACTTGTCATTATATTAGACCATCTCTTATAGATAATTAATATAATATAATTGAAAAAAAAAAGTTACGATATACAAACACAATTATGGGTGAGGAAATATGGTATTTGCTTTTATCTTCTGATAATGATGTCGGGTAAAAGTATGTGCGTTTTATATTAGTTTATGTTGGGTATTAGTATGTTAAATATTTTACTTCATGTGTGTTATATACTTATTGTGTATTGGTGTTCTTTGTGTTTAACAGGTATAAAAATGGGTTAATGAGAGTAAACGAGTTAACAGCGGGTTCGATAAGTCAACATGAGGCCTAGGCTACAACAGAGCGGACAAAAGGCATGCACATGTTATTTCCTTGGGTAATTAAAAGGGTATACGATCCTAATTCTTACAAGCACAACATCATGGAAGGGGTAGGCACAAAAAGTCAAGACCTCAACAATTAAACAAGTCACGTGAACTTGAGGAGGTGATTTATGATTTTTTAAAATATTGCATCACATCATCCATCATTCATGAGAGGCAACCATATTTATTCATGAGAATATTATGGTGGAGAAGTTTGTTGGAAATAAATAATCATCATCCCATATTGTAAAAAAGTAGGCATATACACGTGACCTTGGAAGGAATAGCCGAATAGGTGGGCTGGAATCTTTTTGGTGGCAGTTTTATGGGCGGCACATAAAGTCAATGAAATTAATTCTTTTGGGCCGCTATATTCACAAATTGGGCCGACTCCAGGGAAGGAAAAATCCATGCGCAGCCGTCAATACATACATCAAAGGGACGAATTTGAGGATGACTGGGGGACACATCTCTCAAACCACTTGTGCACGTTTGATCAAGTCGGGATGACAACCGAAGTTGTGAAGACAATCATGAGCGGCTAGGCTTTTTGTGACTTCCTCCAGGCGGACGGTTCAGTTAGGTTTTTACTTTATGCAGTTTATACTCAGGTTTGGATGTATTTTTGACCTTGACAAAGTTGTATGAATACATTGATGTGTTGGTTTATTTGAACTATTTGCATGTGTTTTGAGTTCTTGCTTTACAACTTGTTCGGTTGATGACAAAACCTAGTAACTTGTTGAGTGACATAGAGTAGGTTGACTCACGCTAGTAAATAGGGTTAATTAAATTATAAAAGATCTGATGACAAAGACCTATTTTTGATTACCATGTTAAATTAACCAACTTTCCAACATCATGTCTATGTGATGGCCAATTAACTGAGTAAACTGAGTTTTGTGAAACCTAGCACCTGAAGTTTGGAGGAAGTTACGTTTTACAAATCTGATATCTTTTCTTGTATTTAGTTTTTTTTTTTTTTTTTAGTTTCTTTCAAATAAATCAAAACCCCCAATTCTAGATTAGTAGTAGTTAATTAAATAATTTAGCTAAACACTAACCACATATTCCCCGTGGATACGATACCCTACTTACGCTATCTACTTAGTTTAATTAGGTTTTTGCATGACCCTTACGACAGTCATCAGATAACGGGAAAAAATAAAATATTAATTATATTACACAAAATTTCAAATTTAATTATAGGACATACAATATAATATAGTATAGACTAGGTGATGCCTCGTCCGCGTTGCGAGGCGATGGCCGAATAATTCTCAACCAAATAAAAAAACAGTACTATAGTTTTGCTAGAAAGAAAAAATAAAAAGAGTGTTAGGCAACTCTTTGACACGATTTTTAACTGTGAGTAAAGTAATATTTTTATTTTTACTTGGGGGAAAAATCAATTTTTTTTCTCGATTGTAAAATCCTAATTTTTAGCTAGGGGAAAACTATATTTTTATTTTGTACCGAAGACAAAAACATAATTTTGAATTGAGGGTAATATCGTAATTTTGAACCGAGGGGAAAATCGTAACTTTTAGCTGGGGCCAAAAGCATAATTTTATTTTGAACTGGGGGCAAATACGTAATTTTAATCTGGGGCAAAACCGTATTTTTAAAGTAGGTATAAAATAATAAACTGTTTTAAAATCGTAAAATTTAGCGGGGGGAAAACAAAATATTATTTTGAACTGAGGCGAAAACGTAATTTTGGTTGAGGGTAAAAGCGTAATTTTTTTTACCGAGTGCGAAATCGTATTTCTTAACTCGGGGCAAAAGAGTAAATGTATTTTGATGTTGAGGCAAAACCGTATTTTTAACTCGGGGCAAAAACATAATTTTAAAATGGGTATAAAATAATAAACTGGTTGGACCAATCGGTATTGCTCACTGCCAATTTGGACCAATGGCAGGTAAACACTATTCCGGGACAAAAACGTAATTTTAAAATGTGTATAAAATAATAAACTGGTTGTTCCAATAAGTGAGGGCCGACCGCCCATTTGAACAAATGACAAGGGAGATACTATTCCCTACAATGTTTTTTGTATATGTTAAAATAGAATAGAATAGAATAGAATTCATCTCATATATAATATAATTATAAATTCACACAAATTCTTGTATATAAAAAGAAAGATATTGGGGAGTTTACTTTTCTTTATTAAATGTTTAAGTTTAGAAGTCACCTTCAAAGTTTATTTTTTATAAGTTTAATTTTTAAAATATATATGTTGTCATCATCTTAATAAGGCTTCTTTTAGTTAAAGTCTAATAAAAAATAAATAAAAAAAGCCGTATCGAGTATGTCATTAGTTTTTTTAAGTATAATTTTTTTATTATTTAGTATATAAAATCATATTTATTCAAGTAGTATAATACACAAGAGTTTTTAAAAATATTAATTTTTTTATTATTTGGTAAACAATATTACTTTATTCAACCCGTGTAATATACGTGGTTTTAAATATATAACTTTTTCACTATTTATTATATAAAATTAAATTTACTCAACCCGTACAATACACAGGGTTTTTAGAGATATAACATTTTTTTATTATTTAATATATAAAATTACATTTTCTTCAACTCGTGTAATAAACGAACTTTTTTAAGATATTTTTTTTTGTTATTTGATATGTATAATTACATTTATTCAACCCGTGTAATACACGGGTTTCTAACCTAGTTAAGTTATATAAGAAAAATAGAGCAGGAATATACTTTAAAACCTTTAACCTATTAAAATCTTATATTAAAAATCAGGCTTGGCAAAACAAGCCCACACATTTTGTTTTGGGTTCATATGGGTATTTTAAATTTCAATATGGGTTGTTTTGGGCTAAACAAAATTAGGCATTAGGTTACGATGGGTTGTGAGGCGATGGATAAAAAAGGGAGTGGGTCCGGATGGGTTGGGTATAAAAACAAAGCGGGCCAGGATGGGTAATAAAGTTACGGAACGAGTTGTTTTCTTACCCAAATTGCCTCAGATCTTGTACTCTACAATTATCAATCATCAATCAGCAATCATCAACCGCGCTATTTGGATACGAACAATCATCAATCGCTCCTTTGTTTCGATTACGGGTCATCATGTTCGTTGAAATAGATTTTGTTTCGTCATTCACTCATTAATCATTACGTATCTTTCGTTGTGTTCAGGTGACTGTAATTTGCAGTTATTGTTAGTTGATTAGGTTTTGGCAGTTGCTAGGAAGTTATATGCATGTTTATAGTGTATCTGTATGCGTATAAGATAATTGAAGTAGATCCTTGTTTAGATTGATCATGTTTATTTGATATGAGTTCTAAATCAAATGGTGTCTTAGGAATTGAAATTGATAACGGTTGAAAAATTACTGGATAATAATAACTATTACATAAGATGATGTCTATTTTATACGAATTATAATTGATAGACTAGTATTGTGATTATTTGACTATAATCGGTTTGATTTTACCTGCTCCAAAATTGGTTGTTAATAAGGGGTGTAGATGAGTCAAGCCGCTTGTGACCTACTCAAGATCGGCTAACTAGAAGTTTGAATCGAGTCGAGCCTATACCGAGCCTAAAAGTAAGTTCCTTTACTAAACGAGTTTGTAGCTGAGTACGAGCTCGGGCGTCACTTATCGAGCTCGTACTTATTGAGCTCGTTGCCTAAACGAGCGAATAATTTTTTTTGTTTTTTTATTTTATTATCTTTTTATTTTATTTTATTTTATATATTTATATTTTAATTATTTCAGATTTTTTTATTTTTATTTTTTAGGTTTATTTCTTTTTATTTATTTGTCATTTTTTATTATTAATATATATTTTTTTTTTACTTTTTCTCATCTTAACCCGAGCCCATCCTGGCCCAAACCTATTTTAACCAAAACGTATCTTGACCTATTTTTTGATATACCCATCCTAACACAAAGTCATTCTAACCCAAACACATCTTAACCTATGACCGAAACCCATCCAATTTGCCCGTTTTACCACCCATATTAAAAATACATTTATTAACAAGGGGTGTTGATGTGCACAAAATGCAACATATAAATTACATCAATTGTGGCATAAAACTAACCCTTTTTAGTACTAATGTTGGAAAAAGTGTGCTTTTGTCTTCCTTTTGTATTTTCAGGATTAAATGAGCTCAAATAAACAAAAGAAGAAAAAAGACAGCTAAATCTAACATAAATACAAGAAAAGAAACAAACGTGGCATGCCCGGCCTCCTGACAGCATCTTCCCAAACAAAACAAAACAAGAGAACAGAAGACTGAACACGCCCCGTGCTCAGTGAGCATGGGGGCGTGCCCAAGTGTCAGCAGAAAACACAAAGTTGCAGAAGCTTCTATTGCCCACCACGGGGCCGTGCTCAGCAGGAACGGGGCCGTGGTCAACTATAAGATTCGCACAATCCAAACAAATCTTGATAGTACAGATACGCTTCTGCACACGGGGTCGTGCTCAGCGGACACGGGGGCGTGGTCAACTAATGCAGACAAACTGCATTTAATGAAGAAAGAGAAGAGGATGGACACGGGGCCGTGCCCAATGGACATGGGGCCGTGCCCGAGCTTCTGTTCAGCCTATAAATAGGAGTGCTTGGAGCTCTTGCAACTCATCTCTTGGCACACCACCTCTCTCACACTTCACCCACCACCCACCACCATCACAACACCATCATCCACCACCATCATCCATTGTCCATCATAGAGTGTGTGAGTCGTCTCGAGATCCAAGATTGATCGTAAGAGTTCTTGACAATCAAAGGCCATGTTTGCCTAAGTCTCTTATATCACTTGATAAAGACAAATGTTTAGTGTAATACTTTTTATTTTTAATCTTTTGCACTTTTTAATTGGTTATGTATTAATGACTTTAATTACTAGTTTCTTATGTTGAAGGTGATTCTCCCTTATCGTTTGTCCGTGGTGTCTTGGCATTATTTTACTGTCTATATAAAATAAAAGATTTTCACAATTCATATCTCCACGGTCTATATGGAGGTATGTTGGCTACCTGGTCGGGGGTTAAGGGAACGGTTTGGTAAAAGTCTTGCCATTGTTCAGTGTATAGATCCTGCAAAGGAATTGGGTCAAATTTAGTATGACCTCCTTCAATACCCACCGGTATTGGATGGCGGGGGTCCAAACTCTTTGGCCCCTCATAAGTTAAACTACTATTAAAACTTTAACCCGGCTACTTAGGATTGTATCCCTGCTGACTCAGACTACTTAGCCGAGGGTAACGTCACCTTCAAAAGAGGGGCCTACCACATGCATTAATAACTTAATTAATTATCTTTTAATAATCCGACCCTTTAGGATTGTATCCTTGCTGACTCCAACTACTGGGTTGAGGGTAACGTCACCTTCAAAAGAGGGGCCTGCTACAATAACTAAGATAATCTCTTAAACAAGTGCAAAAATGCGAAAATAATCAAAGGTTACACTACACACGAGTCGGATCCAAGTGATTCATCTTGTCTATCTGTTTTTACTTTTATTTTTATTTTCAGCATTTTAGTTAATTTTATTTTTCTAGTTTAAAAACCCTTTTCTAACATTTTGATTTGATTAGACGTTGAGGATAAACCGGTACTAAAAGCTCTTATGTCCTTGGACGACCTCGGTATCTTACCAACACTATACTACGCTCACGATGGGTGCACTTGCCCATATGTGTGTTTAGTGTTAGTAAATATCGTGTTTTATAAATTTAAAACTTGGTTAAAAAAAATGTAAAAGGGCTTAAAATATATACCTAAAATATAACACACTTCACGCACATCAAGTTTTTGGCACCGTTGCCGGGGACACAAGGATTTTAAGAAAGTTAGGAATCAGCGGCCTAATCATTTTTTTATTTTATTTTTATTTTTTTAGGATTTTCTTAATTTTTCAGCTTATGCAGGGCTCAGCACGGGCCGTGCCTGCTCGGACACGGGTCGTGCCCAGCATTGTTACTGGCAGTTTTTATTTTCCGAGTTACAGAGAGTTGAGCACGGGGTCGTGTCGGTGCAACACGGGGCCGTGTCCAACTCCCTAGTAACAGGGATCCGGAAAACAATTACTGTATCTCCGACCACGGGCCGTGTTTACTGAGCACGGGGCCGTGGTGAACCTTCTGACCAACATTCTTTTTTGTTTTCACTACAGGACTTGGAACCCAGGCGTCAAAACTGAACTTTCTACATAGTGTATGAGCTCCAATTCTAGCAGAGACATAAAAGAACCTCTAGAAGAACCTGAACGCTTTCTCAGAAAAAGAGTTAAAGCTAAAAACCAAGAGAAAGTCTCGGGGGACCCACTTCCAATGGCGGAGCAACGTACCCTCATGGATTACCTACGACCCACTGTAGGTAATCTCGGCGCCGCTATCAATGCACCGAATGTCGAAGCTAACAACTTCGAACTTCGGCCACATTTGATACAAATGCTTCAAAACTCCGCAACCTTCCATGGGCTTGCATAAGAGGATCCCCATCTACATATTACTAATTTCTTAGAAATATGTGATACCTTTCGGATCAATGGAGCATCAAACGATGCCATCCGCCTTCGAATGTTTCCATTTTCACTAAAGGACCGAGCAAAGGCTTGGCTCAACGCGCTCCCAGTTGGCTCGGTAAACACCTGGGATGAACTAGCCTAAAAGTTTCTATATAAGTATTTCCCTCCCGCTAAAACGGCTAAATTAATAACTGAAATTAATACATATTCACAAGAGGATGGGGAATCCTTATATGAAACTTGGGAAAGGTTCAAGGAGCTATTGCGAAAGTGTCCTCATCACGGTCTTGCGGTATGGCAACAAGTATCCAGTTTCTACAATGGGTTGTTGCCACACACAAGACAAACACTTGACTCTAGCTCCGGGGGACTTTTAGGTAATCGTCGCCCACATGAAATATACAATCAAATTGAGAAAATTGCTCAAACCAATTTTCAGTGGCACACTCCCCGAGGCAATAAATCTATTGCTCCGGGCGCCCATAAGGTTGATGAAAGCACTTCTTTACAAGCCCAAATCTAGGCACTTTCTTCAAAAATCAAAAAGTTAGAAATGACAAAAACGGTCTCGGTTATGGCTTGTGAAGGGTGTGGTGGGTCGCATGAAAATTGGAGTTGTATGAAAGAAACAGATGATCAACTAGAATCGGTAAACTACATTGACAACAGACCTAGGCCGTCGGGTCCTCCAACGGGTACCTACAACCAAGGATGGCGCAACCACCCTAACCTTGGTTGGAGAGAACCCGACAATTGTAGTAACCAACAAAACCTAAACCAACGAACAGACTTTCAACAACCAAGAAATGAGTCACAAAATTTCCCTCAACAACAAAGTGGAAGAGAAAGGCTTGAAGATACTGTATCTCGCCTAATCTCCGACACTGAAAAGAAAAACTCGGATCGATTTCAACAATTGGAATCGAATTTTAGAAATCAACAAGCTAGTATAAAAAACATTGAAAAACAATTAAATCAAATAGCTCAAAATTTCTCCGCGAGGCCACAAGTCGCGTTACCAAGCAATACCGAAACCAACCCAAAGGCACAAGTACATCTCATAGCTTTGAGAAACCGTACTGTAGGTTCCGAAGAAGCCCCCCCCCCTGACCAACTGAAAGAAGCCAACCCACGGCTCCACCAGCGCCACAGCACGAAAAGGCTTCCCTACCGATTAAAGAGCCTACTAAAATTCCTCTGGTCCCATACCCTGGTAGGTTAATTCGCCAAAAGACCAAGGAGCAATTCGCAAAATTCGAAAATTTACTAAAACAATTGCATGTTAATATTCCATTTATCGAAGTCCTAACTCAAATGCCTAAATACTCAAAATTCATGAGGGACTTCCTCACCCATAAAAGGAAAATTGAATCATTGCAATTAGTTAACTTAGGCGAAGAATGCTCCTCCCTTCTACTCAACAAACTCCCGCAAAAGAAGATTGATCCCGGAAGCTTCTTGATTCCTTGTTCGATCGGGGAATCCCCCGTTCGTAATGCACTAGCCGACCTCGGGGCTAGCATTAACCTCCTGCCTGCATCAATGTTCAAACGACTCGGCCTAGGAAAAATGAGCCCTACCAAGATGGGTATACAACTTGCCGACAGATCCGTCAAATACCCGCAAGGTGTCACTGAAAATCTGTTGGTCAAAGTCGACAATTTCGTCTACCCGGCCGACTTTGTCATACTATATATGGAAGAGGACACCGAAGTCCCCCTCATACTAGGGAGGCCATTTCTAGCCACTACACAAGATCAATGGAAAGGGGTTGTTCAATTCGGTAAAAAGGGTAAACTTGCCCCTCGTTACGTTGGACCTTTCAAGATCCTCGAACGAGTTGGCAAGGTAGCATATTTGCTGGATCTACCACAGGAACTGAGTAACGTTCATCCGACATTTCACGTTTCGAATCTCAAGAAATGCCTAGCTGAAGATGGACTTCATGTCCCAGTCGACGACTTGCAAATCAACGATTCGCTTCATTTCGTGGAAATACCAGTTGAAATAGTGGATCAAGGTACCAAGCAGCTCAGACGCAGCAAAATCCGCATTGTCAAAGTACGATGGGAAGGCAAGCGTGGTGCTGAGTTTACTTGGGAACTCAAAAGGGACATGAAGGCAAAGTATCCACATCTCTTCAATCAGTCTTCTTCCTAAGATTTCGAGGAAGAAATCTCCTAAAGTAGGGGAGACTGTAACGCCTCGCAATTTCAATCTTTCCATTTTTAGCAAGCCGACTTGTACTTTCTATTTTTGTAATTTGTACCTTCGTTGTATTCAATTTCATTTCCAAATTGTAATCCGAGACTTGAAATCATAATGGAAATGCATTAGTTTTATCATATTCTTGTTATTACACTATGTTATGCACTTATTATCAATTTCATTTGAAAACAAGTTAAACAAGTTTAATCACGTATAATCAGTGGGAAGAAATCCTAATTTAAACTCTCAAATCATGTTCGTATCAAGAGATTACCCTAAACCGGACAAACATCGGGAATTCGTGCGTTAATTCGGTAAATACCCAAAATTTGGGTTAAAACAAATAATTATAATATTTATTAATATTAAATAAATAAATTAATATTGTAAATAAAATAAATAAATAAATAAATAAATAAATAAAAATTTCTAGTAATAAAGTTAGTTTAAACATAACCTAGTTAGTTAAATCTTATATGTAATTAAAAATAACTAATTTAAGTTAACAAGGTTATCTACTTTCTAAGGGAACCAGCTAACTGAGTTGAGGATCTTAGTTAGTCTGGTTAGTCAACTGTGGAAACTACAGGGATCGTAGGTGAAAAATTTGTTATTGAACCAAATAAAAAGGGGGATTCCTTGTATGAATCTGCCCCCTTGCACGTCTCGAACCCGCGACCTCTCCACACAATTCTGTTCGAACATCGTTGCACCTTGCCGGAGTAAACCGAGCCCACCGGAGATCGGAGGCGACGTCGGAGACAAACCGAAGACCATCAACTTCTGTTCGGTATACGTTCTGTCCATCCTATTCGTTTTCATTTCATCTTTTGTTGTTCGTTTCTGTCAATTTTAAAGTAAAAGTTAAACACAATGGACCTTTAATCTGGTTTCATGTTCGTTCTTGTCTGGATTGTATTCACAAGAAAGACGACATCGCGTATTGTCGGAAAAAGAAGACACGTCATCGGAAATTACTGTAACTTCGCCGGAGCTTGCGTCGGAAGACTAACCGGAGTCTCACCGGAGAAGGAAGACGCTGCCTAAGTCTCAAGTCGGAACTCGACACGAGTCGTCACGTTTTGGTATGACTCCTTGATACTCTGTGTCCTCGTTTAAACTCTCGTTTTAGATACATGTTCAACGTTAATATTCTATTGAACACCCTTAGCCGCAGTCGCCGGATCATCGCCGGAGTATCCAGACATTTCCGGAGATACACGGAGGATCAACCGGAGTTTCGAAGGAACTTACGGATCATCGTTCGGTATAATTTTTTTCTTATTCCTTTGACTTCCCGTTTAATTCGCTGTTGAAACACAATAAATTTTGGCGTTATAATCATTCAGTCGAACTGAATGTTAAGGATAATCATGTAAACAGTCGGGTTATGGCGGTCTCTCATACATACGTATGTGTATATATGTACATACTGTAGGTGTACATGCACTACATCTGTACATGGACATACATATAAGTACATAAATGGTTGTTCAAAACAACATATGAAGATGCATATGCAATTATGTTCCACTGAAATCACATAATCGATGAAGCTGGTGGCACCTTTTGTCACGGGTTCGAGTTGTGTTCAAGCCGGCTTTGGCCATGTGCTTTGGAGTTTTAATTTTAGATTCATTCTTCCTTTTGTTTTAAAATAAAAACTATATAACTTCTTAAAATTAATTCTTTTAAAAACCTTTATAAATCCTTTATTGATTAAACAGTTTATAAATAAATTCTTTTTATATTCTTTTTTTCCTATTTTTATAAACTCTAAAATTAATGAGATAATCAATAAACATTAGAAATAATATTTAACCTATAAATAAATATTAACGGGACCGTGATGTGATATTTAATTATTTAGGGTAATCATTTGCAATCTATTGCACACTCTTGGATAATCTTTCTACTCCTCTTCTTTACCAAGAAACGCAACGTAATCAAAGGTGAGTATCCATGACCCATTTTCTATTTTATCACATTTTGGGTGTTGTATGCATTTCTATATCAAACACACTATGTTAAACATTTTTGCACCCTCAATCCACCTCTCATGTGAATCTATTTGACTCATGTTAATCACGTTATGCTACTGTTAAACATTTATGACTGTGTGTTCATTAACTTTGCAAGCCTCCCCTAATAATGGCAGCGCTGTAGGTTGAGAAACGCCCCTCCCATAATATTATGGGTATTGTTAAGTTTATTCTATGTTACTCATTTACCACCCTTCTAGGGTTAGGCTATGTTAATTGCGTTAAACTTTGGTTTGAACACATAGATTTCATCGTTACGAGTATAACTGTTAATATGAAATCATATAGTCACGTGGATTTGAGCATGTTAATCTATTTCAAACATATTATACTATTATCAAACTTGTATACTCGCCAACATGTTTTGTTGATTATATTTTAATGCATACTGCAGGATGAGGATTCAAGAGTTGAAGAATTGATTAGGATGGCTTAGAAACCCACATTATAATAAACTATGTTTGGTGTTTGTTATTTCCCTTTTATGACATTTTGTATGAAACTTAGCAATTTTAATAAATGAAATTTAATTATATTGTCACATTTAGTGTTATGATGTCTTTGAAACAGTTTGTACGTCTCATCCCGATGTTTCCGCCATCGGTTGGGGTGTGACAGATTGGTATCAGAGCCATAACTATAGGGAATTAGGAAAAGTAGGAATACTTTTACCTAGTCTATAGTTTTGGAGCTTTCTCATTTATTTGTTGTTTAAGACAATATTCCCTTCTCTCTTCCTTGCTTCCCTCTATTCTTTTGGACTTCTAATATACAAGCCTTTCCTAAGGCTAACACAATACACACATGGAAGCTTTGAAGACACTCATGTAACACAATCGAAATGATTCATCAAAACATGGGTGATTCCCATATTTGGTGATGACTTTCATTCAGCTTAAATTTGATTTTTGCACGAAATCTACCCTCAAGTTAGGAGTGACATCCAAACCTTGATGGGAATTTCCATTTCATATTCTAGTGGACCCTCATCTTTGGATGAGTACCAACCACATCAGGGTACGATGTTATCAAGTTAGCGGTGAAACTAGCATCTTGTTAACTAGTCCCATTCCTTGATTTTCAATCTCGCCAAAGTTTCGATTTTCCCAATCGATTAAGGACGTGTAGTAACTGGAAGGACAAATACCGTTAGTCGCTCCTCGATGAGAGTATTTGTCTATTAGGCCAAAGCACGTCTCCTTAATTCGAAAAGGATTTCGATTCACTTTGGAATAGTCTTATGTTACGTTCCGTGGCAATCCATATTTTTATGATAAATCTCTTTTTATGTTATCTCAATTATTATGTGATTTACATTTGAGCGTTATCTTCATTTCAAGTTTGGGAACACGAATCACGTTATTATCGCAATCTAAATCAATTAATAATTACTCCATCGTGAACAAACTAAATTTATCTCGCTTTCATCATACATGATATTCTATGTGTAACATCATGTTATTCTATGTGCAATGCTATGTTATTCTATGTGAAACTATTTGACAATTCATGTGAAAACACAATGTGCTATGTGATGCATACATGAAATCAATTTTCCTAAACAAAAAACATTATGATTAAAGTCTCATCCATTTCTTGTTTTGAATTTCTAGATGTCGTCATCTCGCCAGTTCTCTCACTCTCCCAGAAAATCCAAGGCTAATTCCAAAAAGAAAATGATGACGTTCATGGCAAATCAGATTGCCAGAATCGTGCCAAAGATAGTGTCTGAGATTCAAGCCTCCAACACTCCAAATCATTCTGGTGATTCTCGCGTAGTTCGGCCTAAACCAGTCTCATTCAACTACAAACACTTCACTGCCTGTAACCCCAAAACTTTCACTGGGAAGGATGGTGTGACAGCTATGTTGGAATGGTTTGACAGCATAGAGGTCACATTCATAAATAGTGAATGCCCAGAGGAACTCAAGGTTCGAAGTGCCACTGGTGTTTTCCAAGCCAGGGCACTAGACTGGTGGACTAAAGAAAGAAACATTGGATCCAATGAGCTAGCCTACGCGTTGTCTTGGGAAGAACTCAAACAGCTTATGATGGAGGAATTCTGCCCTCCTCATGAGCAGCAGAAGTTAGAAGAAGAGTTCTGGACTCTCAAACAAATTGGAGATGAAAACCTTGCATACACTACTCGGTTCAAGCAGTTATGTTTTATCGTGCCTCATTTGGTGTTGACCACAGATCGCACCATTCGGAAGTATATTAATGGGTTGCCTCCTACGATGCGTGATACCATCGAGGCGGCTAAGTTGGATAACATTGAGGATGTGTATCTCCTCGCGGAAAGTTTGAATAATAATCGAGTTCGTGATAAACAAATCGCAGCAGCATCTAAACCTACACCCTCCTCAAAACCCGCTCATCAAATCACCCACCAACCTTACAACAACAGGGGAAAGAAGCGTGCTTACCAACCCCCAGTTTGCAATGCTGTTATACCAGTTGTAAACCCAAAACCTAACCCAGTGAACCCAGAAAAGAAGCAATACACAGGAACAAACCCTAAGTGCACAATTTGCCACTTTCATCACCCAACCACGAGCCCATGTAGACACTGTACCTCCTGCAACTGTTATGGGCATTTGGCACCATACTGTCGCAGCAACCCTATGCCAGCCCAAAACCCAAAGCCAGCAAATGTTGTCAGGGCATGTTTCAAATGTGGGGATCCATCTCACCTACGACCTCAGTGTCCTCAATTAAGGCAAGATTTACAGCAGCAGCCTCCACATGGCCGTGCATTCGTTATCAATGCTAAGCAAGCACGCAACGACAATGAAGTCGTGAACGGTACGTTCCTCATTAATAATTTGTATGCTTCTATTTTATTTGATACTGGTGCAGATAAATGTTTTGTATCTGTAGAATTTGAACCATTGTTAAAATGCGCACGCTCAAAACTACCTAAGTCATTCCCAGTCGAAATTGCCAATGGCAAGTCTATTCGTGTCGATTCTGTTCTTCGTAATTGTACTCTCACCTTGAATGATCATACCTTTTCGATTGACCTCATACCCATGGAGTTGGGTAGTTTCGATATCATAGTAGGCATGGATTGGCTTCGAAAGAACCATGCTGAAATTGCCTGTTTCGAAAAATACGTTTGTTTGCCTCTTCCATCAGGCGATACCCTACATGTTTATGGGGATCGACCTTCCAATGGTCTAAAGCTAATGTCATGCACCTAAGCGAACAGATACTTACATAAAAAGTACTTTGCCTTTTTAGCCCACGTAGTGGAAGAAAAGGGCAAGGGAAATGCGTAAGTGATGTTCCAGTTGTGTATGATTTCCCAGACGTTTTTCCTGAGGATTTACCTAGTCCTCCTCCTCGGTCAGTTGACTTTCATATCGACCTTGTGCCTGGTGCAACCCCTGTTGCACGAGCTCCTTATCGCCTTGCACCATCTGAGATGCAAGAGCTTTCCAGCCAACTTCAGGAGCTCCTTGACAAGGGTTTCATTCGACCCAGTACTTCTCCTTGGGGTGCTCCTGTTCTATTCGTTAAAAAGAAAGATGGTTCATTTCGAATGTGCATCGATTATCGTGAGCTCAATAAGCTTACTATCAAAAATCGATATCCACTTCCTCGCATTGACGACCTCTTTGATCAACTCCAAGGTGCAAGTTGTTTCTCCAAGATCGATCTTCGATCTGGCTATCATCAACTTCGTGTCCTCGAAGAGGATATCCCAAAAACCGCATTTCGAACACGCTATGGACACTACGAGTTCGTAGTCATGCCTTTTGGTCTGACTAACGCGCCCGCCGTGTTCATGGATTTGATGAATCGTGTTTGCAAACCTTATCTAGATTGATTCGTGATTGTCTTCATTGATGACATTCTAATTTATTCTAAATCTCGAGTCGATCATGAGCGTCATTTACGTCTCATACTCAAACTTTTGCGAAGTGAACGTTTATACGCAAAGTTCTCAAAGTGTGAATTCTGGATCAAGGAAGTCTAATTCCTTGGACATGTCGTTAGCGAAAAAGGTATTCATCTCGACCCTGCTAAAATTGAAGCAGTCAAAAGTTGGATCGCACCTAAAAACCCATCAGAAATTCGTTCATTCCTAGGATTGGCGGGTTACTACCGTCGATTCATCTCAAATTTTTCTAAGATAGCTGTTCCCCTCACTATGTTGACCCAAAAGGAAAAACCTTTCGTTTGGAGTCACGAGCAGGAGGAAGCTTTTCAAACCCTCAAGGACATGCTTTGCAATGCTCCTATCTTAGCCCTACCTGACGGAAATGATGACTTCGTAGTATATTGCGATGCATCAAATCGTGGTCTTGGTTGCGTCCTTATGCAACGAGGCAAGGTCATTGCGTACGCTTCTCGCCAATTAAAGATTCATGAGAAAAATTACACTACTCACGATCTTGAACTTGGTGCTGTCGTTTTCGCATTAAAAATATGGCGTGACTACCTATATGGTACGAAATGTGTTGTATACACCGATCACAAAAGGCTACAACATATCTTCAATCAAAAAGAATTAAATATGCGTCAACGTCGTTGGGTGGAATTACTTAACGACTACGATTGTGAGATTCGCTACCATCCTGGAAAGGCGAATGTCGTAGCCGATGCCCTGAGTCGTAAGGCTCATTCCTATCGTATACGTTGTTTTCAAGTGTCAAGTGACCTTCACAATTGTATTCGTGAGGCACAGTTCGCGTCAGCTAACGAAGGAAGTCTGCTCGTCGAAATCCGTGGTGCCTCTATGGACCAGCTTGTGACGAAGTCAGACGGACTTCAATATTATCTTAATCGCATTTGGGTACCAAATCGCGATAATCTTCGTGAATTTATCATGAACGAGGCTCACAAGTCTAAATACTCAATTCATCCTGGTGCTGATAAGATGTATCATGATCTTCGAACATCTTATTGGTGGCCTGGCATGAAGACTGATATAGCCTCGTATGTCTCAAAATGTCTTACATGCTCGAAGGTTAAAGCAGAGCATCAGCGTCCCTCTGGTTTGCTTGAACAACCAGAAATTCCTGTTTGGAAATGGGATAGCATTGCAATGGATTTTATAACTAAACTTCCTCGAACTCCATCTGGTAATGATAGTATTTGGGTCATCGTTGATCGTTTGACCACGTCAGCCCATTTCTTACCTATTCGGGAAGACTTCAAAGTTGAAAAACTTGCTCGAGTCTATACCGATGAAATCATCTGTCGTCATGGCATACCCCGTGACATCATTTCAGACAGTGATGGTCGTTTCACGTCTCGCTTATGGCAAACATTTCAATCAGCTATGGGTACTCATTTAAATCTTAGTACAACTTTCCATCCTCAAACAGATGGACAGACTGAGCGTACCATTCAAACTCTCGAAGGTATGCTTCGATCTTGTGTCATTGACTTCGGTGGTAGTTGGGATGTGCATTTGCCTCTGGTCGAATTCTCGTACAATAACAGCTATCACTCTAGCATTCAAATGGCCCCATTCGAAGCATTATGTGGACGAAAATGTCGATCACCAATCAGTTGGCACGAAATTGGTGATAAGCAATTCACTGGTCCTGAGCTTATTCAAGAAACCACGGACAAGATTCTTCAAATCCGTGATAATTTACTCAAGGCCAGGAGTCGGCAAAAGAGTTACGCAGATAAAAGACGCAAACCCTTGGAATTTAATGTTGGAGATCAGGTATAACTTAAAGTATCTCCATGGAAAGGGGTTGTTCGATTCGGTAAAAAGGGTAAACTTGCCCCTCGTTACGTTGGACCTTTCAAGATCCTCGAACGAGTTGGCAAGGTAGCATATTTGCTGGATCTACCACAGGAACTAAGTAACGTTCATCCGACATTTCACATTTCGAATCTCAAGAAATGCCTAGCTGAAGAAGGACTTCATGTCCCAGTCGACGACTTGCAAATCAACGATTCGCTTCATTTCGTGGAAATACCAGTTGAAATAGTGGATCAAGGTACCAAGCAGCTCAGACGCAGCAAAATCCGCATTGTCAAAGTACGATGGGAAGGCAAGCGGGGTGCTGAGTTTACTTGGGAACTCAAAAGGGACATGAAGGCAAAGTATCCACATCTCTTCAATCAGTCTTCTTCCTAAGATTTCGAGGACGAAATCTCCTAAAGTAGGGGAGACTGTAACGCCTCGCAATTTCAATCTTTCCATTTTTAGCAAGCCGACTTGTACTTTCTATTTTTGTAATTTGTACCTTCATTGTATTCAATTTCATTTCCAAATTGTAATCCGAGACTTGAAATCATAATGGAAATGCATTATTTTTATCATATTCTTGTTATTACACTATGTTATGCACTCATTATCAATTTCATTTGAAAACAAGTTAAACAAGTTTAATCACGTATAATCAGTGGGAAGAAATCCTAATTTAAACTCTCAAATCATGTTCGTATCAAGAGATTACCCTAAACCGGACAAACATCGGGAATTCGTGCGTTAATTCGGTAAATACCCAAAATTTGGGTTAAAACAAATAATTATAATATTTATTAATATTAAATAAATAAATTAATATTGTAAATAAAAAAAATAAATAAATAAATAAATAAAAATCTCTAGTAATAAAGTTAGTTTAAACATAACCTAGTTAGTTAAATCTTATATGTAATTAAAAATAACTAAGTTAAGTTAACAAGGTTATCTACTTTCTAAGGGAACCAGCTAACTGAGTTGAGGATCTCAGTTAGTCTAGTTAGTCAACTGGGGAAACTACAGGGATCGTAGGTGAAAAATTTGTTATTGAACCAAATAAAAAGGGGGATTCCTTGTATGAATCCGCCCCCTTGCACGTCTCGAACCCGCGACCTCCGACACTCACACAAACATACTAACCGGTCGGCCAAGGGCCTCATTCAGACATTTATGGAAACACTTAATTCTTATAGCACTTTACGTTGAACTTCCTTTTTAGAATTGCCGCCTAAATGTTGACAGCGGACAACCAGCCAAAGTCAACTTTATTTCTTTCTTTATTCTCGCTGATTACTCGGGAGTTATACGCCGTTTCCTTTTCCTCGTCAATCAAGGGTCGTTTCCTTATATTACGGAACCTTCCAACGCTATATAAAAAAAAAACCCCGAAGACTTCACCTCCATTTCTCCACACAATTCTGTTCGAACATCGTTGCACCTTGCCGGAGTAAACCGAGCCCACCGGAGATCGGAGGCGACGTCGGAGACAAACCGAAGACCATCAACTTCTGTTCGGTATACGTTCTGTCCATCCTATTCGTTTTCATTTCATCTTTTGTTGTTCGTTTCTGTCAATTTTAAAGTAAAAGTTAAACACAATGGACCTTTAATCTGGTTTCATGTTCGTTCTTGTCTGGATTGTATTCACAAGAAAGACGACATCGCGTATTGTCGGAAAAAGAAGACACGTCATCGGAAATTACTGTAACTTCGCCGGAGCTTGCGTCGGAAGACTAACCGGAGTCTCACCGGAGAAGGAAGACGCTGCCTAAGTCTCAAGTCGGAACTCGACACGAGTCGTCACGTTTTGGTATGACTCCTTGATACTCTGTGTCCTCGTTTAAACTCTCGTTTTAAATACATGTTCAACGTTAATATTCTATTGAACACCCTTAGCCGCAGTCGCCGGATCATCGCCGGAGTATCCAGACATTTCCGGAGATACACGGAGGATCAACCGGAGTTTCGAAGGAACTTACGGATCATCGTTCGGTATAATTTTTTTCTTATTCCTTTGACTTCCCGTTTAATTTGCTGTTGAAACACAATAAATTTTGGCGTTATAATCATTCAGTCGAACTGAATGTTAAGGATAATCATGTAAACAGTCGGGTTATGGCGGTCTCTCATACATACGTATGTGTATATATGTACATACTGTAGGTGTACATGCACTACATCTGTACATGGACATACATATAAGTACATAAATGGTTGTTCAAAACAACATATGAAGATGCATATGCAATTATGTTCCACTGAAATCACATAATCGATGAAGCTGGTGGCACCTTTTGTCACGGGTTCGAGTTGTGTTCAAGCCGGCTTTGGCCATGTGCTTTGGAGTTTTAATTTTAGATTCATTCTTCTTTTTGTTTTAAAATAAAAACTATATAACTTCTTAAAATTAATTCTTTTAAAAACCTTTATAAATCCTTTATTGATTAAACAGTTTATAAATAAATTCTTTTTATATTCTTTTTTTCCTATTTTTATAAACTCTAAAATTAATGAGATAATCAATAAACATTAGAAATAATATTTAACCTATAAATAAATATTAACGGGACCGTGATGTGATATTTAATTATTTAGGGTAATCATTTGCAATCTATTGCACACTCTTGGATAATCTTTCTACTCCTCTTCTTTACCAAGAAACGCAACGTAATCAAAGGTGAGTATCCATGACCCATTTTCTATTTTATCACATTTTGGGTGTTGTATGCATTTCTATATCAAACACACTATGTTAAACATTTTTGCACCCTCAATCCACCTCTCATGTGAATCTATTTGACTCATGTTAATCACGTTATGCTACTGTTAAACATTTATGACTGTGTGTTCATTAACTTTGCAAGCCTCCCCTAATAATGGCAGCGCTGTAGGTTGAGAAACGCCCCTCCCATAATATTATGGGTATTGTTAGGTTTATTCTATGTTACTCATTTACCACCCTTCTAGGGTTAGGCTATGTTAATTGCGTTAAACTTTGGTTTGAACACATAGATTTCATCGTTACGAGTATAACTGTTAATATGAAATCATATAGTCACGTGGATTTGAGCATGTTAATCTATTTCAAACATATTATACTATTATCAAACTTGTATACTCGCCAACATGTTTTGTTGATTATATTTTAATGCATACTGCAGGATGAGGATTCAAGAGTTGAAGAATTGATTAGGATGGCTTAGAAACTCACATTATAATAAACTATGTTTGGTGTTTGTTATTTCCCTTTTATGACATTTTGTATCAAACTTAGCAATTTTAATAAATGAAATTTAATTATATTGTCACATTTAGTGTTATGATGTCTTTGAAACAGTTTGTACGTCTCATCCCGATGTTTCCGCCATCGGTTGGGGTGTGACATTTGGGGATAAGGAAGTGAAGTTTGGGGTTGGAGAGAGAGTAGAGGACGATGACCCGGTCAATTACATGAAGGTCATTGATTCGAGTTTGGATGATGCTCTCCGACGGTGCAACATGGGATGCAAAACATCCCGCTCGAATAACATATGATCAGGCTTTTGGTCTAGCCAAGGACCCTTATAAACGTAGCGCACCACGGAGGCATTCCGCGGAACTATCCTTAGTTTAGCTTAGATTAATTTTTATATTTCCTAGTTTAATTTTAATTTTCAGGAATAAAACACACTCGGGATGGTGAAGGATGACAAGGGAAATGAGAAACATCACCCCATGCACGAAAACAGAGCTTCCCGACAAAATTTCTTCATTACAGCAAGTTCGGCACGGGCCGTGTCCGCTCAACACGGCCCCGTGCTGCACAGTCTGTAGAAAATGGCCAGTTCAGGAACTGGACACGGGGCGTGTTCACTAAACAGGCCCCTGTGTCCAGGCTTCTGTTTCTTTTTACTAATTCTTGTTACTGGCACCTGAACACGGGGCCGTGCCCGGACACTACGGGGCCGTGTCCAGGCGCCCAGTAACACAAATTTTGCTTTTTAACACCCTTTTACACATTCAATCAACCTAAAAACTTATTTTTGGGACACATTGAGGACAATGTGTAATTTAAGTGTGGGGGGATGCTAAAACCTTGAATCTTGCAAGTCCTAATTAACAAGCCTTACACAAAACTCTATTGGAACCGCTAATCACCCCAATTTTTTTTTCATTCAATTTTTTTTACTTGTCTAGGTTTAATTTGGGAATTTCAAGTTCTAACATGGTTATATTTTTACAAATTTACAACCGATAGCGTGTGATAAAAAGAACAAACATAAGAAAATTATGAAACGGCATGATAAGCTTAGTTAATTTGATTATATATACTTGATCACATAAAAACCCATTCCCACAAAAGTTAATATTATGCCCCGTAGGGGCTTTTCGGTCATTTTAAAGACTTTTAAAGAGCTTTTCGAGTTCTACAGGAAATCTGAGTTTCCCGAACAGCTTATAAAGCTTAAAATACTTTATTTATTATTTAAAATCAGTAGCAACTGGGATCGGGTCAAAAGACCTCGTAGAACTCATGTTTTGGCCGAAAAGGGCATATTCGGTATTTACCGAACCGTAGCCATAACCGCAGGTTATGAGCGAGGTAAAAATTATTAAAAATCTTTAAAATTCCCAAAATATTATTTCAATACAGTGGGTAAAAGTTTTGGTGACGAAATCTTGGTTTAGATAGGTGTTATGCTAATTGCGCCGTTTATTACAAAAGTTTATTTAAATTGCGCTAATTAGCATAACTCTCATTCTAGACCTCGGATTGACGTGAAACTTTAAGGACATGCTTATAATTTAATAAGCAAGGTTCTGGTCCGTTCACGTGTCCGAAATACTCGTTTTAATTTCAAAAGGCCGTTACGGTCAACTTTTAGGCGAATGACGGAAATGCGCAAAAGACTCGGATAACTCATGAACCGATCACAGAGGTTTATACCGACATGTGACCTGGTCCTAAGAGAGTCCTAAGGTATATTTATACCTCACTAAAACGGGTCAGAACTGAAGTCAAAGCAAAAGTCAAACTTTTGCGACATTCGGCTCCGAACCGGTTCAATATAGCAAATGATCGATTCAAACGAGCGCAAACAAGTTTATATACTTAATATCATGTTTTATAAGTGTCAAAACAGGTTTCATAACATATACATTACAGATTATGCATAAATCGCTAAAATAGCTTCTTGTTGACTTTTTAACCGCACGTTTGACTCGATATTTGACATAGTTAGAGTGGTGATCAGGGGGAACCTTTTTAGAGGTTTATTACCCACATAAATACCAACTCATAACCACTTTTGATCCGTCATAAGGCTGAACCATTTGCAAGTTATTGTAATGACAACCGTTAGTTACGACGGTTGTGTTTATAGGCTAAAACTATGGAAATGTATGACCAAAATGGTTGTGAACGACTTACAGAAGTGTGTTCTTGCTTATGGAACAGAAGAGAATGCTAGGGAGCTCTTGGAATGATCAGATGGAAGTGTTTGAGTTGTGTGAATGTTGTAACCTCAACATTGCTATTTATAGTGCTCAAAGGACCTCAAGATCATCACAACTCAGCCTACATTTGATCATGGATCATGGGCAGGTGTCCCTAAGGTGTATGGGTCGAGTAGGGGGCACCCATGCCTCATTGATTGATGTTTGGTCGTTCAAATGCTCCAAAAGGCAAGTAGTTACAACTTTCTGCATCTGGGCGTCTAATGCGGCCCGCATGGGAGTTCCATGCGTTTCTAATGCGGGCCGCCTGGGATTTAAATATCAGGCGAGTAAAAGAGGAGGCTCGCGGCCCGCCTCAACTTAACCACAAACGCAATGCGGGTCGCGTGGGGCCTGTTTTTCAGATTTTTAAAATCTTTTGAAATGATTACGAAATCCTGGTAATTAATAACGAAATCTTTCGTAATGATTTACCTGACCTTTCGGGTTCGAAGGGGTAACTTTGCGGTTTGGCCCTCAGTTATTTACCGATAGGGGCCTCGTGTTATTTACCCGCATTATAAAGTCCCCGGTTAGTTAATTTAATTATTCTGAAAGTCTTAACTTTCATTGCTGACGCTTTTAACCCTTCTCATACGAGTTTGAGTATAACTCTCTCGTTTTAAGACGGAACTTCGCGGAATTTATACAGTATATTCTAGTGAGCGTATAATACTGTTACGAAGCCGTGGGAACGTTAAAGGGTCACTCAGAGGTATAATTAAACATGTTGACACAGTTAACCCCTGTAGCTCGTAATCTCTCACTTTCTTCCGCGTTTCGTTTCCGTACGATCTATGATTTATTCGTTTGAAGGTTCAAGCGTTATTTAGGGTTACTATACAGTATATTTACCCTTGTTGACATTTATAACCCTCGAATTTGCATACTTTCAAGGTTTGTCAAATTTAGTCCTTTATTTATTATAGATGCCACGTGTAATCAAATGACACGTGTTAACACATCATTGGACACAAAAATTCGAGGTGTTACATCCTCACCCCCTTAAAATAAATCTCGACCCGAGATTTACTCAAATAAATAGGGGTATTTTTCTTTCATTGTGTCTTCGACTTCCCACGTATATTCGGGACCTCTACGAGCATCCCATTTGACCTTTACAATCGGTACGTGCTTTCTGCGAAGCTTCTTTACCTGTCGATCCTCAATCGAGAAAGGTTTTTCTATGAACTTTAAGCTCTCATCTATATGCACATCTGTATGCGGAATCACCAACGATTCATCGGCGAAGCACTTCTTGAGATTGCAGATGTGGAACACATCGTGAATTCCATTGAGCTCTTCAGGCAAGTTCAACTTATAGGCAACTGATCCGACCCGTTCAATGACCTCAAAAGGTCCTATGTATCTCGGACTCAGTTTGCCTTTCTTGCCGAAACGCATCACCCCCTTCCAGGGTGACACCTTAAGTAATACCTTTTCACCCACTTCGAAGTGAAAATCCTTACGCTTTGGATCAGCGTAGCTCTTCTGCCTATCGCGGGCAGCCTTGAGACGTTCCCGGATCTGGACAATCTTGTCCGTTGTCTGGAAAACAATCTCTGGTCCTGATAATTGGACCTCTCCTACTTCCGCCCAACAAACAGGCGATCTACATTTTCTACCGTATAATGCCTCGAAAGGCGCAGCCTTTATGCTGGTGTGGTAGCTATTATTGTAGGAGAATTCGATTAGGGGTAGGTTCTTATCCCAGTTACCACCTAAATCGATCGCGCATGCACGAAGCATGTCTTCTAGCGTTTGGATGGTACGCTCACTTTGACCGTCCGTCTGTGGATGGTAAGCTGTACTAAAGTTTAAACGCGTGCCCAAAGATTGCTGGAAACTCTTCCAGAAGTGAGACGTGTATCTAGTATCCCTGTCGGAGATAATAGACACAGGTATGCCATGTAAGGCTACAATCTTATCAACATAAAGTTGGGCTAACATATCGGAGCTATACGTCTCCTTGATGGGTAGAAAATGAGCTGATTTAGTCAGCCTATCGACTATGACCCATATTGTATCGTTTCCTTTCCTGGTTTTGGGTAACTTGGTTATGAAGTCCATAGTTACGCATTCCCACTTCCACTCGGGAAGTTCAGGCTGTTGTAGCAAGCCAGACGGCTTTTGGTGCTCGGCTTTGACTTGAGCACAAGTCAAGCACTTTGCTACATGGGCAGCTACAGACTTTTTCAAGCCTATCCACCAATAATTTGCCTTTAAGTCTTGGTACATCTTATCAGCACCAGGATGAACTGAGTATTTGGAACTATGGGCTTCCTGGAGAACAACATCTCGTAGTCCTCCATAAATCAGAACCCATATACGTCCGTTCAGCCTCAAGATTCCATCCTTGCTAAGAGTCAACTGCTCCTCAGTTACTCCTAGCTTTTCATTAGGGTAATTAGCTTCCAACACAGCCTCTCGCTGTGCAGCCAGAATCCTTTCAATTAAATTGTTCTTGACCTCAATGCTCTTGGCATTGATTCGAATAGGTTTTACCCTTTCTTTTCTGCTCAAGGCATCGGCGACTACATTCGCCTTGCCGGGATGGTACCTGATCTCGCAGTCATAATCATTCAGGATCTCCATCCAACGGCGCTGTCTCATGTTCAACTCCTTCTGGTTGAACAGGTGCTGGAGGCTTTTGTGATCAGAATAAATCACAAATTTAATACCATAAAGGTAGTGCCTCCACAACTTCAGTGCAAATACAACGGCACCCAACTCCAAATCATGGGTGGTGTAATTCTTTTCGTGCACCTTTAATTGCCTTGGAGCATAGGCAATCACCTTGCCCTTCTGCATAAGCACACACCCCATGCCCGTGTGTGATGCATCGCAGTAAACTACGAATTCATCTGTACCTTCCGGTAATGTCAACACAGGTGCGTTGCTTAGCTTTTGCTTCAGTATTTCGAAGGACTCTTGCTGCTTTGGGCCCCAAATGTACTTTTCTTTCTTCTTGGTTAAGGAAGTCAAGGGCGCAGCAATCCTTGAAAAATTTTCAATAAACCTCCTGTAGTATCCTGCTAACCCCAGGAAACTATGGATTTCGGTAGGCGTCTTTGGCTCTTGCCAGTTCATGACTGCCTCCACCTTAGCGGGATCCACTTGGATACCACGCTCACTTACAACGTGACCTAGAAACTGAACCTCTCTTAGCTAGAATTCACATTTCGAGAATTTGGCGTAGAGTTTCTCACGCTGTAGTAATTCGAGAATGCAACGGAGGTGCTTCTCGTGGTCAGCTTGGTTCTTGGAATAGATAAGGATATCGTCGATGAAGACTATGACGAATTTGTCCAAGTACGGCTTGCAAACGCGATTCATGAGATCCATGAACGCAGCCGGTGCATTTGTGAGCCCAAAAGGCATCACTAGGAACTCGTAATGACCATAGCGAGTCCTAAATGCAGTCTTGTGTATATCTTCATCTCTGACCCTTAGTTGATGATAACCCGACCTCAAGTCGATCTTGGAGAAGTAGCTTGCTCCTTGCAGCTGATCGAATAGATCATCGATCCGTGGTAACTTTGTTCAGCTCACGGTAATCAATGCACAACCGCATTGATCCGTCCTTCTTCTTTACAAACAGGACAGGAGCTCCCCAGGGAGATGAACTAGGTCTGATAAAACCTTTCGCCAGCAGTTCATCCAACTGGGTCCTCAGTTCTTTCATTTCCGTCGGAGCTAATCTGTAAGGTGCTCTTGCTATCGGAGCCGCTCCAGGAATGATGTCTATTCTGAACTCCACTTGTCTATCTGGTGGCAAACCAGGTAGTTCTTCGGGAAAAACCTCGGGGTATTCAGAAATGACAGGAAGATCCTCTATCTTCGGCTTAGGTTCTTCAATTATAACCTGAGCCATGTAAATTACACAGCCTCTGTTCAAACACCTTGAAGCTTTGAGCATAGATACGTCCTCGGTTAACCCGTACTGCGTATCTCCTCGAATGGTAAGTGATTCACCACTCGGAGTCTTTAGCACTATCTGCCTTTTGCCGCAAATGATTTGGGCCTGATTACGAGATAACCAGTCCATGCCTAGCACAATGTCAAAACCCGCTAATTTGAAGGGAAGTAGAGATAAAGGAAAAGAATGGTTCCTAATGGACATTTCACATCCTTCTAGAACAGTTGAGACGGTTTCTATCGTGCCGTCTGCTAACTCTACTTCGTATTTCATATCAAGGGTTTTGATAGGCATATTTAGTAGTTGGCAAAATTTCTGGTCTACAAAGGATTTATCAGCACCAGAATCGAACAGTACTCTTGCAAATATGTTATTTACGAGAAAAGTACCTGTAAGCACATTGTCGTCCTTAACCGCTTCCTTTGCATCCATGCGAAAAACTCTCGCATTTGACTTCTTTGTTTCTTCCGCCTTCTTGGCATATTTAGGGCAGTTACTCTTGATGTGCCCTTTTTCATTACAGCCATAGCAGGTTGCATCCTTGATTTTCTTGCACTCCACAGTCTTATGATCCTTGGACTTGCATAGTCCACAGGAAGGAGTCCTTGATTGTGACTGTGAGTTGGATGCAAATCTGCATTTCCCAGAGTGGGGTTTCTTGCAGATCTTGCAATTGGGCCTTTCACCAGTTTGCCCATCCTTCTTTGCCTCCGACCCTCTTTTGCCTTCACCGCTTCCACGGTGCTTCTTCCCTGATCTTCGTGAGGTATCATCCTCACGTTTTCTCTTCTCAGCCTCCTTGTTCCTTAGTGTCCTCAGACGGACAGCGTCTAAAGTTAGAGACAAGGGGAGGTCAGTAACTGACCTGAAGGTCGTCGGCCGAGAAGCCTTTACGCTAGCCTTTATTGCAGGCTCTAATCCCCCAATGAAACGGGCGATTCTTCTGGGTTCTGGTGTCACCAGGTATGGAACTAGACGAGACATGGTATTGAAACTCGTCAAATACGCCTGGCAGTCCAGGTTCGTCATCACCAGTGAGACAAAATCAGCCTCTATCTTCTCAACCTCGTGCTGAGGGCAGTAGTTTTCTTTAATGAGAGCAATAAATTCCTCCCATGTCATCTTGTACAAAGCAGACTTACAAGTTGCCTGCACCAACGCCCTCCACCATGCCAGGGCCTCGCCCTTAAAAGACTGGGACACATACTTCACCACATCCCTCGCTGCACACCCGCTGATGTCCACAATAGTGTCCATCTCGTCTAGCCAGGTGATACAATCAACAGCACCTTTTTCCCCCGTAAATTCCCGGGGCTTACAAGATAAAAAATACTTGTAAGTGCAACCCTTAGCATTTGATGCATCAGTATATTCTCTATCGCGATGAACGCTGTTCTTAGTGGATGAGTGTTTGTCGTTATCTTTCTTGGGTTCAGAGGGTGGTTTGGAGTGTGTCTTTGGTTTAGAGGGTGGTTTTGACACGGTTCTGCCTTGGGACTCAGTATATTGACGATCAAGAGCTGCCTGAACAACATTGTCAATCAGAGCCTTCAGTTGTGCGCCTGTCAGATGCACTGACGCATTGTCGTATTCATCATCATTAGTATGGCTATTCTCTCCATTGGGATCCGCCATTGTAACTTGAATCTGTTACAGAAGATGACAAAATTTTATTTAGGAGATTATTATAAAATTGTCTTTTATGACAATTTGTCAACCATGGTACAGAGACCATATTTGGTTAATTTATTATTTCATTACATATTAGGATTTGAATATATCCTATTTCAGCTATATAAATAGTATTGGCGGCATAAAGCCTAATCATGATGATGTTTTATAATATTAGCCGAGATTTCAGAGAATCAAAGGCATAGAGGTTTGAACCGTAGTTCTTTTATCTCTTTCTGACAGGGAGTCATAGACCACCACTGCCTTTTGTCGTTATGCGACAATTATTACGGCCCATAGGCACTACACCTCTAATGGATGTTTTAATATGGTTGGCCCGTAGGCACTACATCTCTAATGGATGTTTTTATAATACTGGCCCGTAGGCACTACATCACTAATGGATGTTTTGATAATACTGGCCCGTAGGCACTACATCACTAATGGATGTTTTTATAATACTGGCCCGTAGGCACTACATCACTAATGGATGTTTTAATAATATTGGCCCGTAGGCACTACATCACTAATGGATGTTTTTATAATACTGGCCCGTAGGCACTACATCACTAATGGATGTTTTTATAATACTGGCCCGTAGGCACTACATCACTAATGGATGTTTTTATAATACTGGCCCGTAGGCACTACATCACTAATGGATGTTTTAATAATATTGGTCACCTTCATTGGTGATGTAACCCACGATTTATAAATCATTTAGTGGGGTTTTGAAATCCTTAAAGGATTATTGTATAAGAATGACGTGCGTGATTTTAACGAATCACATCTGCCATGAATGTTAACATGCGTACAGAGGTTAACAGGGAATCAGAATCTTTTCAATTAGGTCGTACCATCTTGACTGGATCTTAAAAGACACCAAGCTAGGTTTCACCTTTTAAGATTCTTTATTTAGGCAGATCAATATAAAAGGAATGGTTTTGATTTATTTTATACATATTAAAACAAAACTCATAACATACATTCCAAAATCTCAAATACAATTACATATTGCCCTAAACGGGTCTTTCAAATAGTACATACCTCCATAGAGGTTTAAAATAAGTGACAAGTCCACGCAGGGACTAATACAAGATAGATGTCCATGCAAGGACTAAAGATAAGTCCACGTACGGACTGAAATATGATAAGTTGTCCACTCAGGGACTTATTTCAAAGTAGAAATTACATTAGTACAACTATTAAGGGCTAGTGGTCACGTTTCTTCTTTTTGCCCTTTAGTAGGTTCGCCAAGCCCTTGAGGAATCCTCGGTGGCTTTTCTTTTCTTCCTCGAACTCTCTCTCCACACGATCTAGTCGATGGAGTATTTCTTCCTGTTCAGGAGGAGAGAAACGTGGTTGTGGCGCTTGATGCGGAACTGGAGGTCTGGGAGGTATTGGATACCCATGAGCTGAGTAGTCCGGTGGTCCCATGTTTCCATGTGCTCCGTCAGGGTAGCGCGCATTATATCTTGCCGACACCACATATGGGTCGCGCTCATAGCCGTAGTTGTATTGTGCTTGTGACGGTTCGAACGGGTTGTAAGCCGTTGGACCCGTATAAGCAGGTATGGGTTGGTCATACCCAAATGGTGGCGAATTTTGTGCAGCTGGTGCGGAGTTCGCCTCCTGTATAGGACTTGAAGGTCCTTCTTCTTGTAGTGGCGGGTAGTGGCTACTACTAGAGTGTCGAGGAGTGCTGAAGTGGATACCCCCTCCTCCTCGTGTAGACATACGAGCATTTTTCCTCCTACGCCTTGGCGGATCAGGTATCACTGGTTGCGCCGGTGGCGGAGGTGGTGGCGTAACTGCCACAAGGCGTGAATCCTCAGAGGGATCCTGTGGATGTCGCGGTTGTTGTGATGTCTGTTGAGGTGGTGTGTAGTACCACTCATGTCGGTCAAACAACGCTTGGAAACTGTCTGGCCCCTGATAGGGTGTGCCATGGAAGGATGACCCATCAGAGACTTCTATCGGATGCGTGGGCGTACCACGCGCAGGTTCAGTTGGATCAGTATCTTCATCCATATGGTCCTCGGAGAAGTGATCTTGTGGCCCTAGTGGGACAAAACCTGAAGGTTCCTGTATGTAGTCAGCCGGATTAAACTGACCTATGTAGTATGGAGTAGGGTCGTCATAATTCCGGGTCGATACCGAACGTTGTAGAGGTATGAAGGAAGGTTGTGGGTTGTTGGGATCATTCTCTGAGTTTGGCCCAAAGGAGTGCCGGTAGGATGGCGTCGAGCTGTGCGAAGTAGAATGCCTCGCGGGTTCGTAAAGATCCCTTCGTCGTTGTGGCTCTTCGCTCCGTGTCATCGAAGGATGTCTTGTACCAGATGGTCCAGCTTCGTTATCGTGATGTGTCACGACTTCTCCTCTGCCTCTTCTTCCTCTTCCTCTTCCTCGGAATATAACAGGTGGCATTTTCCTGCTTTATAAAACCTTAAATTCCAATAATAAAAGAAAAGACAAAATTGGAATAACAATTCGAATTTGTCCTAAGTTCTTGTCTAGACTCAAGTATGTGCAATTGTGTCATTGAGATTAAACACATTAGGAAAGTGTTTAATTCACTCAATGTTGGCTCTGATACCAACCTGTCACACCCCGATTTCCACGTATCTCACCGGTGGGCCCGGTGGGGGATTACCGTGACGATGTTGGCAACAATATAGTCAAACCACACAATTATATAATGCACAGCGGAAGCTTAAAGATAAATAAATATATTTCAACCTCTGATTGTAATATCAAATGTATTACAGAAGTCGAAAGTATCCACAGTGGATCAAAATAAATAAATATTGTTCATTCAGATACGGCATCGAGTTTGCGAGACTATTCGTGATGCTTAGGCAGCTAATACCAGCCAATTTCGTCTAGCACCTGCACTTAATCTTTTTTGGGGAAAATACGTCAGTTTACACTGGTAAATACATTCAACTGACACATTTGAAAATGTTTATTAAAATTGATTTGAATGCACAAGGCACAAACTCTTTTATAACTTGGGAAAATTATAATAAAATCTTGTGAACGTTTTACATGTTCTTTTATGCGTTCAGTAGCCCGGGTCGTGCCGGGTTAAAGATTTATAGACACACCACATTGCGTAAAACCGTAGTATAAAAACCAACGGCTACGTCTTTTAATTTAATGTCGACACTTTATACCGGGTGTACGCCTACACCGGGATGTCGATGGTCGTGGCCATTTCATAAAATGATGCCAAGGATATCCGGGACAACGGTCATTAAACCCCCCAAAGGCTTATAAGCAACAAAACTGTTTAAATGAGCTGATCATATTATTTAATTAACCACCTAAGCGATGGAAGAATATAATGCTCAATCAAGCGGTATTAATATACCGTAACCCAAGCCCATATAGGGGAAATAAGTTAAAGTATTTACCTTTGCAAGTATATTTCCTTAATTTGGATTAAATCACCGATAGCTTTTACTGGGGCTCCTAATCTGGAACGAAGGTTTTAATTAACCTCTTGGAATCCTAACGGGTCGTTATAATGGCCGTAGCCTAGACCGGTTGGTTCCGATATATACAGATATGGTTTAATCGCGCGAAAAGGCGAAAACCGAGAATGGAGTGTGATTCTGACCCAACAAGTTCAGAGACTTGTTTTATACGGGTTTATGGTTCACACTCTGAATTTTGGGGTTCAAATAATATAATTTGACCCGTATCGGCTATTTTATGAAAACTAGTTTCATAAGCCGAACCGTGCGCGCAATAGACGAAACGGTTAACCATGAGAGTCGTACGCTTATTTCCTAAGTCAATATGCCTTAAATGGGTTGTGGTATCAGTAGGATACCTTCTGTGACGCCCGTAACGAGTTTAAGTTAATATTATGCCCCGTAGGGGCTTTTCGGTCATTTTAAAGACTTTTAAAGAGCTTTTCGAGTTCTACAGGAAATCTGAGTTTCCCGAATAGCTTATAAAGCTTAAAATACTTTATTTATTATTTAAAATCAGTAGCAACTGGGATCGGGTCAAAAGACCTCGTAGAACTCATGTTTTGGCCGAAAAGGGCATATTCGGTATTTACCGAACCGTAGCCATAACCGCAGGTTATGAGCGAGGTAAAAATTATTAAAAATCTTTAAAATTCCCAAAATATTATTTCAATACAGTGGGTAAAAGTTTTGGTGACGAAATCTTGGTTTAGATAGGTGTTATGCTAATTGCGCCGTTTATTACAAAAGTTTATTTAAATTGCGCTAATTAGCATAACTCTCATTCTAGACCTCGGATTGACGTGAAACTTTAAGGACATGCTTATAATTTAATAAGCAAGGTTCTGGTCCGTTCACGTGTCCGAAATACTCGTTTTAATTTCAAAAGGCCGTTACGGTCAACTTTTAGGCGAATGACGGAAATGCGCAAAAGACTCGGATAACTCATGAACTGATCACAGAGGTTTATACCGACATGTGACCTGGTCCTAAGAGAGTCCTAAGGTATATTTATACCTCACTAAAACGGGTCAGAACTGAAGTCAAAGCAAAAGTCAAACTTTTGCGACATTCGGCTCCGAACCGGTTCAATATAGCAAATGATCGATTCAAACGAGCGCAAACAAGTTTATATACTTAATATCATGTTTTATAAGTGTCAAAACAGGTTTCATAACATATACATTACAGATTATGCATAAATCGCTAAAATAGCTTCTTGTTGACTTTTTAACCGCACGTTTGACTCGATATTTGACATAGTTAGAGTGGTGATCAGGGGGAACCTTTTTAGAGGTTTATTACCCACATAAATACCAACTCATAACCACTTTTGATCCGTCATAAGGCTGAACCATTTGCCAGTTATTGTAATGACAACCGTTAGTTACGACGGTTGTGTTTATAGGCTAAAACTATGGAAATGTATGACCAAAATGGTTGTGAACGACTTACAGAAGTGTGTTCTTGCTTATGGAACAGAAGAGAATGCTAGGGAGCTCTTGGAATGATCAGATGGAAGTGTTTGAGTTGTGTGAATGTTGTAACCTCAACATTGCTATTTATAGTGCTCAAAGGACCTCAAGATCATCACAACTCAGCCTACATTTGATCATGGATCATGGGCAGGTGTCCCTAAGGTGTATGGGTCGAGTAGGGGGCACCCATGCCTCATTGATTGATGTTTGGTCGTTCAAATGCTCCAAAAGGCAAGTAGTTACAACTTTCTGCATCTGGGCGTCTAATGCGGCCCGCATGGGAGTTCCATGCGTTTCTAATGCGGGCCGCCTGGGATTTAAATATCAGGCGAGTAAAAGAGGAGGCTCGCGGCCCGCCTCAACTTAACCACAAACGCAATGCGGGTCGCGTGGGGCCTGTTTTTCAGATTTTTAAAATCTTTTGAAATGATTACGAAATCCTGGTAATTAATAACGAAATCTTTCGTAATGATTTACCTGACCTTTCGGGTTCGAAGGGGTAACTTTGCGGTTTGGCCCTCGGTTATTTACCGATAGGGGCCTCGTGTTATTTACCCGCATTATAAAGTCCCCGGTTAGTTAATTTAATTATTCTGAAAGTCTTAACTTTCATTGCTGACGCTTTTAACCCTTCTCATACGAGTTTGAGTATAACTCTCTCGTTTTAAGACGGAACTTCGCGGAATTTATACAGTATATTCTAGTGAGCGTATAATACTGTTACGAAGCCGTGGGAATGTTAAAGGGTCACTCAGAGGTATAATTAAACATGTTGACACAGTTAACCCCTGTAGCTCGTAATCTCTCACTTTCTTCCGCGTTTCATTTCCGTACGATCTATGATTTATTCGTTTGAAGGTTCAAGCGTTATTTAGGGTTACTATACAGTATATTTACCCTTGTTGACATTTATAACCCTCGAATTTGCATACTTTCAAGGTTTGTCAAATTTAGTCCTTTATTTATTATAGATGCCACGTGTAATCAAATGACACGTGTTAACACATCATTGGACACAAAAATTCGAGGTGTTACAATCCCCCTAGTTAACCCCTTTGAGCCTAAACCTTTTCATTTCTTAACCCAAAAACAAACACCCTTTTTACCCACCAAAACCCTTTTTTCATTTTAACCCTTTCTTTTAGTAACAAAGCTCGGTTTTTCTTATGACTTAAAAAAAATCCATGATGATGAAACCAAATAAACAAACAAGTTTATCAAAAATAACTTTGTTTGAAAGAAATGGTTCATCAAAATAAAATAAATTATCAAAAATAAAAGACTTTTAAAAACCGATGCTTTTTACGCTTTTCGCCCTTTTACTAACCACTAACCCAACCATCCACCTTTAGCCCAAGCGTAACCCTTCACCCAAAAGTCCTCTTGATATTTACAAATGTATATAGTTAAAAAGGAGGAGGATTGATTGCTTGGCAAGCTTATGGTAGGAGTAAGTTCCGTGCCGCTCTCGAGTGACTCACTAAAATACATCTTCGGCTGAGTGTTGAATGATTCCCCGTGAGGTATGTGAACTTGTATATAAATGAAATTTAAAAAAAAGGGCGTGTTATGCCCTAATAAGTAATTTATCTTATGTAATGTTTTTAATAAATCATGACGAATAGGATTGTAAATAAATAAAAATAAAACTTGATAAAGAATCTTGGAAATCCCGACACTATATGACAAGTCCCAAAAACCTTCTCTTCTACCCATTCCATTTGGGAGTGAAAAAGCCACATTATAAGGAGTTTTGCTTGAGGACAAGCAAAGATTCAAGTGTGGGGGTATTTGATGTGCACAAAATGCAACATATAAATTACATCAATTGTGGCATAAAACTAACCCTTTTTTAGTACTAATGTTGGAAAAAAGTGTGCTTTTGTCTTCCTTTTGTATTTTCAGGATTAAATGAGCTCAAATAAACAAAAGAAGAAAAAAGACAGCTAAATCTAACATAAATACAAGAAAAGGAACAAACGTGGCATGCCCGGCCTCCCGACAGTATCTTCCCAAGCAAAACAAGAGAACAGAAGACTGAACACGCCCCGTGCTCAGTGAGCACGGGGGCGTGCCTAAGTGTCAGCAGAAAAGACAAAGTTGTAGATGTCACACCCCTTTCTGCGGCGGAAGCACGAGGTGTGATCATGAAAGGTTCTCATTGCATACGAAAGGTAAATATACTACATGCTCATGAAAATAACTTCAAATACCATAATTTGAAATCATAAGTTAGCGTTTACATCGCGAGTTAACATAAAACACTGTCTTAAAAGGTTTACACTTTATTTAAAGACAAACATAAGCGACATCCACGAGCATAAGTAAGACCACGCGCACATCCATCCTAGTTACCTGAAATACATGTGAGTTTTGGAAAAACGTCAACATAATGTTGGTGTGAATTCATGCCGTTTTGTATTTTACGTTTGTATACTTTGTATGAAAACATAGTTTGTAAATAAATCGAGTTTTCATAAATCCAGTTTCATGTGTACACCACGTACTCATGTATGATTCAAATTCTTCTTGAGTACCCCACGTACTCAAGTATAATTCCCATTTTCTTGAGTACCCCACGTACTTCAAGTACAATTCAAGCTTTTCTTGAGTACCCCACGTACTCAAGTATTCATCAAGTTTTAATATGGTATGTAATTTTATGTAAATAAAGTATTCCTGTAAGTATCAGGATTGTTAATGGGTTGCAAAGCCATTAACATGTGACACGACATAGGAAGTCACCAAACCTTAGGCATTTAATTGGTATATTCTGAGACACAAAAGCACTACTCGATACTCGCCCTCACCGAGAGTGTGGCTGCCCGGCACCCGTAAGATCTAACCTTTTGTTCTGCGGTCTAGGTATATTGTTGATTAATGGTGCTTCTGTACCCTATTCGTGACACGATTCCTCGCATCATTTTTCATAGCGCATCCTACTTGGTACTCGTTTCTCACCAAGCGCGCTTCCCGTATTCTTATATCACATCACACTTGGTACTCGTTTCTCACCAAGTGTGTTTCTTGTATTCTTATATCGCTACACACTTGGTACTCGTTCTCACCAAGTGTGCTTTTTATTATCATACCATTTGTTAAACATAAAAATATTTGTAACATGTATTTCACCCCTGAAGTTATAAAACTGAAAACAGTTAAGAGAAAAGGGGGAGCATGAACTCACAACTTTGCGTTCCTGTGCGTCGTAAACTTCACCGGTTTGCTTATTTAACGTCGTAACCTATACGCGTTTTGTTAACGTTAGTCACTAGACTCGCGTCGTACAAGTTCAGTCAGTCACTTTTGTATTCGTATTGTTGTGTTAAAATATTTCATATTTTTAACTAAGTATTTTACTTATATTATTTTCGCAGATTAATATAAGTATCTCGTGTTTTGCACTTTGCACCCGAATTATGTATCTTGTATGATGTATGTGTATTTTTAAGTCTTAATACGCTAGCACGTATAACACATACTATATCCACTTAGCACAAAAGTTGGTGACAAAATAATATATATTTTTCTCTCAAAAATATACATACTTATATCCATTTTTATTTTTGAAGAAATCCTCATTTCTTATCACCAAAAATTAGGGAAACCTTGGTAATACTCTTAAATACATTTTTAGGGAATAAGTTCTTCAAAAACTTATATTTTTTTCTAAGTGTAAAAATTTATAAAAATTTTGACAGAGTTTCCCCTAAAAATGGAGGTTTCCCATGTTTCCAAAACATGTGTTTATTTTCTTTTAAATCGTCAACAATCAACATCGACAATTATCAACACTAATCATCAACAACATTCACTAATTACTCCATTTCATGAACTTGAATATTTACAAAAATGTGTAGTAATTTACTAGCACATTTAGTAAGTCTTGTTATCTTTATAAATAAGTTTAATTTCTTAAAAACCTTATTTTTAAAGAATATGAAGTTTCACAACTTCTAGTCGGTTTTTATGAAAATTATTTCTTTGTTAAAACTTTTGTTACACAAGTGTCCACACACTTGTTTGTTCACAAAAACACCTCTAGTTCATGAAAGGTTCGGTTTTAAAACATGGTTTCGTCTTACAGTTGGTCTTTCGAAAATACCACTTGTAGATCTTTAGATCTATTAGTTTAGAACTTCATTTTACAAGAAAAATTCTTTTTACACAAGTTCATGATTCATGTGTAGTAGAGTTTCACCCTTTAACCCTTGTTTCTTTCAAAACATCCTTATGTCATGATCCATGATCATGACCAACCCGGGTTAAATGATGATTCGAGCTACCACGACATAGATCGGGTCTAAATAATCACACCATTCAATTACTACATCATTTACACAACATATGAGCTTTTAACCATCTTTACTTGCATTTTTAGTAGACTTTAATGCACCAACTTGTAAGATTTCGAGTTTTAACCGTTACATATCATATTAACCACTTTAAATTAGTTCGAGAAGGTGATTTAAGTAACATACCACTAGCTCGGGGCTAGGGAAGAATCTAAGCGCAAAATGAGAGGATAAAAGCAAGAGGATGAGATCCTTCGCTTTCCGTTTGCACCAAGCCTCCTCGAATATGATCCTTAACGCTTGTGTGACCTTGGAATGGCTTGAACAAGGCTCGAAAAATTGATAGTTGTTTAGGGATGTTGGCCGTGAGCTTTCTAGAGGGAGAGAGGAGAGTTGTTTGGTGAAATGTTTAGTGAATGCTCATGTGGGATAATGTCTACTACTTATAGACATTTCATGACATGATGATCCAATGGTTCTTATGTAGGCTTGATACTAGACAAAGGAGATTATTATAATCTAAATGGTACATGATATGGTCACAATGTGACCGAGTTCGGCCAAGGGGGGGGGGGGTTCTAGTTCCATTCCAACCATTTAGTTAGTTTATTAGTTAGGTTAAGTAAGTTAGTTAAGTGCTTAACCCGGTTAGTTGTGTGCCATGTTTTATGGCGGGTGTTAGGGTATTCGGGGACCCTAACTGGCTCAAAAAAGACAAATAATGTTTATGGCAATATTTTCATATTCCGGGTAAAGTCCGGTTGTTCGGTTAGACACCGTTTCATTAAAGTGCTAGATTACACTTTTTAGTGTCTTTTAAGTACCTTTCTTGTACCCTTTCAATTCCCAACACTTACGAAAATATTATGGATAATAAAACGACATTTCTGCAAAGTATTCATATGTTTAAATGCTGAATTATTGCTGAATTATATAAATCCTGCACTTAAAGTGCATTTCGGGTGCTTTTTAGTGCTTATTTTTGCTTTCATATAGTATATATATTAAACCCTTGTATGTACTCATGGGTTTTAATGTACTTTTGTTATTGGACCTACACCTAGGCTCCAATTTTGTTGTCTGACTACTTTCTGCAGTTCCGTTGACACAGTGTGTCTTACCGGTGAGTTTACTAATATTTCTGACGCAACGCTCTTGTTTTTGCATAAAGCAATATTTTGTAGTATACAACGTGCATGAATTCACTTGCTTAGCATCTAATCAGTCAATGCTGACATTTAAGCACATAATTGCAGTCATTAAATAATAATCAAAGTGTACGGAAGTTACCGATTTTGTGCCAGTTGTCACAGTCTCCCCCCGTTAAAAGAATTTCGTCCCGAAATTCAGGATGAACTAACCCTCGCAGGAGTCTCTTTGAATAGGTGGGGGTACTTTTCCTTGAACTGGTCTTCGCGTTCCCATGTGTATTCGGGCCCATGCTTAGAGTTCCAACGTACTTTGACAAGTTTCACACTGCTCCTCCTGGTCTTGTTGACTTTCCACTTAGTAACCTCGACGGGTTGTTCTGTAAATCGGAGGGCGTCATCAATATGCACTTCATCCGCAGGGATGATCACGTTTTCTTGTGTTGGACTCTTCTTTAGGTTGGACACATGAAATGTATCATGTACTCAATTAAGTTCTTCCGGTAACTCTAACTTGTATGCCACGGTACCAATTCTTTTCAATATTTTGAATGGTCCGATGTATCTTGGATTCAGCTTTCCACGCTTTCCAAATCTGACTACGCCCTTCCATGGTGAGACTTTTAACAACACCTTGTCTCCCACCTCGAATTCTAAGGATTTTCGTTTTTGATCAGCGTAGCTCTTCTGTCGATCTCGAGCCGCCTTAATGCGCTCTCGGATCTGCGCAATCTTGTCAGTTGTCTCTTGTACTAGTTCAGGACCAACCATGCGCTTGTCACCGGCGTCTGCCCAACATAGGGGCGATCGGCACTTGCGGCCATACAGAGCTTCGAACGGCGTGGCCTTTATGCTTGTATGATAACTGTTATTGTAGGAAAACTCAACCAAGGGTAGGTGAGTATCCCAGCTGCCGCCTAGATCCATGACACATGCGCGAAGCATATCTTCCAATGTTTGTAAGGTTCGTTCGCTCTGGCCGTCTGTTTGCGGATGGAATGCCGTGCTTAGATCTAGCTAAGATCCAAAAGCTTCCTGAAATGATTGCCAGATTCTTGAGACAAAGCGTCCATCTCTGTCTGAAATGATGGAGGTTGGCACTCCATGTCGTGCCACAATTTCCCTCATATATATCTCTGCCAGTTTTCCAGTGCTATCCTTTTTTCGGATTGGTAGGAAATGCGCAGATTTCGTTAGCCGATCGACTATCACCCATATCATATCATGCCCTCTAGGGGTCCTAGGTAACTTCGTTATGAAGTCCATCGAGATCTGTTCCCACTTCCATACGGGAATCTCTGGTTGTTGTAGTAGGCCAGACGGTTTCTGATATTCAGCCTTAACCTTAGCACAGGTTAGGCATTTACCAACATAAACAGCAACGTCGCTCTTGAGTCTCGGCCACCAATAGTATTCTTTTAAGTCTTGATACATCTTGTCCGATCCTGGATGGATCGAGTATCTTGACTTGTGCGCTTCATCAAGGATGACTTCTCGTAGGCCACCATAGAGCGGAACCCAAATACGCTTTTTAAAGTATAAGGCTCCCTCTTCATTTGGCGCCATGTACTTCAATGCACCCCGGAGGTATTCAGCTTTGCGGTTTTCCACCTTAAGGGCTTCTTGTTGTGCGTCACGAATACGTGAAGTGAGGTTCGTTCGAATAGTCATTTCCAATGCTCGAACCCTTAGGGTCTTAACCCTTTCTTTTCGACTTAATGCGTCCGCTACAACGTTTGCCTTTCCTGGGTGGTACTTAATCTCACAGTCATAATCATTTAGCAGCTCGACCCATCGCCGCTGGCGCATATTCAATTCCTTATGATCAAATATGTGTTGCAGGCTTTTGTGATCTGTGAAGATTGTACATCGAGTACCATATAGATAGTGTCGCCAGATTTTCAAGGCGAATACCACTGCGCCCAGCTCCAGGTCGTGAGTGGTATAATTTCTTTCGTGTACCTTCAATTGCCTTGAAGCGTAAGCGATGACCTTTTGGCGTTGCATGAGCACGCAACCTAGTCCTTGTCGCGAAGCGTCGCAGTATACCACGAAGTCTTCCGTGCCTTTGGGTAGTGACAATATTGGTGCATCGCATAGCTTGCTTTTGAGTAGCTGAAAAGCTTCTTCTTGTTTAACACCCCAGTCATACTTCTTGTCTTTCTGCGTAAGGGCAGTTAGTGGCTGAGCTTTTTTTGAGAAATTCTCGATGAATCGCCTATAGTAGCCCGCTAAGCCCAAAAATTGCCGAACTTCAGTCGGGGTTTTGGGGGCTTCCCAATTCTTTATGGCTTCAATCTTGGACGGATCTACATGAATGCCCTTCTCATTCACCACGTGACCAAGAAATTGTACTTCGCGAATCCAGAATTCGCACTTTGAGAACTTTGCATACAGTTTCTCTTTCTTCAGTAGCTCTAGAATGGTCCTGAGGTGTTGCTCATGCTCTTCTTTCGTCCGAGATTAGATCAGGATATCGTCGATAAATACAATCACGAATTTATCGAGATATGGTTTGCATACGCGGTTCATCAGATCCATAAAGACCGCTGGTGCATTCGTCAGCCCGAATGGCATCACAAGAAACTCGTAATGTCCATAGCGTGTTCTGAATGCAGTCTTTGGTATGCTTTCTTCTTGTATCCTTAGCTGATGATATCCAGATCGAAGGTCGATCTTGGAATAGTAGCTTGATCCTTGCAACTGATCAAATAAGTCATCAATCCTCGGTAGTGGGTACCGATTCTTGATAGTGAGTTTGTTCAGTTGTCTGTAATCGATGCACATTCGCAGAGTTCCATCCTTCTTCTTCACAAAAAATACTGGAGCTCCCCAGGGCGAGAAGCTTGGCCTTATGAATCCTTTATCCAACAACTCCTGAAGTTGTGTAGATAATTCTTGCATTTCGGACGGTGCAAGTCGATAGGGTGCCTTGGCTACAGGAGCGGCTCCTGGAACCAAGTCTATACGGAATTCGACTTGTCGTTGCGGAGGTAGTCCTGGCAGGTCTTCGGGAAAAACATCCGGGAATTCCTTCACCATAGGAATATCTTCGAGTTTCGGCTCCTCAGCCTTCTTATCTACAACGTGTGCTAGGAAGGCAACACATCCTTTCCTTAAGCACTTTTGTGCCTTAATGCAACTGATGATTCGAAGAGGCGCGTCTCACTTTTCTCCATGTACGATGAGAGTTTCCTCATTCGCTAAAGGGATGCGGATGATTTTCTCATGGCAAATAACTTCAGCTTTGTTCTTGGACAACCAGTCCATTCCAACTACCACATCGAAGCTACCCAATTGAATAGGTAAGAGGTCGATGCTAAATCTTCGTTCACCAAGTTCTAGCGTGCAACCTCTAACAACTTCGCCCGATTCAACAAGTTTACCATTGGCTAGTTCTATGGAATAGGGAATATCCAATCTACTAGACTCTATCCCAAGCGTACGTTTAAATTCCACAGACATGAAACTATAATCGGCACCGGTGTCAAATAATATGGATGCAAAGTGATTGTTAATTAGAAACGTACCGGTGACCACGTTAGGGTCCTCGCGTGCGTCCTTTGCTCCAATCACAAATGCTCGAGCCTGAGCATTGTCTTTCTTTGGGCAGTCTTTCATGAAATGATCATTGCTTCCACAACGGAAGCATCCTTCGTTCCGCCCCTTCCCGTTACCATTCTTGTTACCAGCACCGTTTCCATTTCGATTCTTTCCCTTACCCCAACAGTCTTCCGCTTGATGACCCAACCTACCACATTTGTCACACCTTGGAATGTGACAAGCTTCATCATGATGATACTTACATTTTTGGCACTTAGGCATGGTGCGTTGGTACCCTTTCGCTGCAGCATTTGCCTCCTTAGAGTGGTTGGAGTCACGTTTCTTGTTGGAACCCTTGTTGTTGCGAGTTGCTTGACTCAGGTTTGAATGCTTTCTTTTCTTGTCACCGGACGACTCAGCATGCGTCACGGTGTTTTCTGCCAGGTTCAGAGATAGCTTCTCCATGCGAACACAGTCTTTAGTAAGGCTGACAGCCAGAGTTACAGCCTCAGTGATTGTCTGGGGTTTGGCTGAAGTCACCATGCCGCGAAATTCCGGGGCCAGACCCCAAATGTAGCGTTCAACGCGCTTAAATTCCGGGGTCACCATGTATGGAATCACCCTGGACAAATCATGGAACCTTCGAGTATACCCATTGATGTCAGCACCTACCATCGTCAAGTGCCAGAACTCTGTCTCCAACCTTTGGAGTTCGGCACGAGAGCAGTACTTCTCTCTCATTTTCTCTTTTAGTTCATCCCAGGTCATGCCGTACGCGGCTTCATCACCCAACGTTTGAACTTGCAAATTCCACCATGTCAGTGCTTCATCGACAAACAGTCCAGTAGCGAAAGTGACTTGCTGATCCGCGGTACACTTGCTCATGCGGATAGTGGCCTCAGTCTTCTCCGTCCAACGCACAAATGCTACTGCTCCTCCAGTGCCATCGTAGTTCATTGGTTTACAGTCGAGGAACTGCTTGAAAGTGCAGCCTTGAGCTGCGTTTCCTCCAGACGAATCTCCATGTCCGTTACGCCTGGCATTGCTTGGCCCTCCACTGTCTTGGGTACGGTTCGCCTCGTACTGGGCGATAGCAGCAGAGATTCTCTCTTCCAGTAGGGCGTTCAGTTCTTCAGCAGTTCTTGGTAGTGGGGGAGGAGGAGGTTGATCATCATTGCGAGCATTCACAGCTCTCCTGGGTGCCATGTTCTGGCAGAACATAACACAACAGGGTTAAACATTTGCTTGATATCGTCACCCTAGACATTAGTAGCATATATATTCACAGGTATATATACCACATAAGTGACATCAAACAATTATTATTCCAGCAGAGTACATAGTAGGCTTGCACTGAGGGAATCTATACGTGACGAGACTTGCTGTGGTTTTTGTGCACTGAATTCCATAATTATGTATGTATCCATAATTACGTAACTCCTTGCACAGTCCGCACAGTTCGTTTCATCCTCATATTTCTTCCTTCGGATGGGCCATTGCTTTCAGGTAAAGTCACATATACTTGTGACATCCTACTTCTAGTACATGCTAATTATCACACATAATTGCAAGTAATTTCTCAGTTAAGACAAGTGCTACTCCTGCACCCTAAGTCTCGTAGTGTCCTTTCTAGACTCATGTAAACAGTTTCAGGCAGTGGATGTCGCAGAACGTTTTATGCAATGAAAACTTTTTGAAAAATTGTTTTCGTGATAGGATCCTAGAGATTGTAGACTAGACTCGAGAAGGAATCCTGGTTCACTACAATCGCAGCTCTGATACCAATCTGTCACACCCCTTTCTACGGCGGAAGCACGAGGTGTGATCATGAAAGGTTCTCATTGCATACGAAAGGTAAACATACTACATGCTCATGAAAATAACTTCAAATACCATAATTTGAAATCATAAGTTAGCGTTTACATCGCGAGTTAACATAAAACACTGTCTTAAAAGGTTTACACTTTATTTAAAGACAAACATAAGCGACATCCACGAGCATAAGTAAGACCACGCGCACATCCATCCTAGTTACCTGAAATACATGTGAGTTTTGGAAAAACGTCAACATAATGTTGGTGTGAATTCATGCCGTTTTGTATTTCACGTTTGTATACTTTGTATGAAAACATAGTTTGTGAATAAATCGAGTTTTCATAAATCCAGTTTCATGTGTACACCACGTACTCATGTATGATTCAAATTCTTCTTGAGTACCCCACGTACTCAAGTATAATTCCCATTTTCTTGAGTACCCCACGTACTTCAAGTACAATTCAAGCTTTTCTTGAGTACCCCACGTACTGAAGTATTCATCAAGTTTTAATATGGTATGTAATTTTATGTAAATAAAGTATTCCTGTAAGTATCAGGATTGTTAATGGGTTGCAAAGCCATTAACATGTGACACGACATAGGAAGTCACCAAACCTTAGGCATTTAATTGGTATATTCTGAGACACAAAAGCACTACTCGATACTCGCCCTCACCGAGAGTGTGGCTGCCCGGCACCCGTTAGATCTAACCTTTTGTTCTGCGGTCTAGGTATATTGTTGATTAATGGTGCTTCTGTACCCTATTCGTGACACGATGCCTCGCATCATTTTTCATAGCGCATCCTACTTGGTACTCGTTTCTCACCAAGCGCGCTTCCCGTATTCTTATATCACATCACACTTGGTACTCGTTTCTCACCAAGTGTGTTTCTTGTATTCTTATATCGCTACACACTTGGTACTTGTTCTCACCAAGTGTGCTTTTTATTATCATACCATTTGTTAAACATAAAAATATCTGTAACATGTATTTCACCCCCGAGGTTATAAAACTAAAAACAGTTAAAAGAAAAGGGGGAGCATGAACTCACAACTTTGCGTTCCTGTGCGTCGTAAACTTCACCGGTTTGTTTATTTAACGTCGTAACCTATACGCGTTTTCTTAATGTTAGTCACTAGACTCGCGTCGTACAAGTTCAGTCACTCACTTTTGTATTCGTATTGTTGTGTTAAAATATTTCATATTTTTAACTAAGTATTTTACCTATATTATTTTTGCAGATTAATATAAGTATCTCGTGTTTTGCACTTTGCACCCGAATTATGTATCTTGTATGATGTATGTGTATTTTTAAGTCTTAATACGCTAGCACGTATAACACATACTATATCCACTTAGCACAAAAGTTGGTGATAAAATAATATATATTTTTCTCTCAAAAATATACATACTTATATCCATTTTTATTTTTGAAGAAATCCTCATTTCTTATCACCAAAAATTAGGGAAACCTTGGTAATACTCTTAAATACATTTTTAGGGAATAAGTTCTTCAAAAACTTATATTTTTTTCTAAGTGTCAAAATTTATAAAAATTTTGACAGAGTTTCCCCTAAAAATGGAGGTTTCCCATGTTTCCAAAACATGTGTTTATTTTCTTTTAAATCGTCAACAATCAACATCAACAATTATCAACACTAATCATCAACAACATTCACTAATACTCCATTTCATGAACTTGAATATTTACAAAAATGTGTAGTAATTTACTAGTACGTTTAGTAAGTCTTGTTATCTTTATAAATAAGTTTAACTTCTTAAAAACCTTATTTTTAAAGAATATGAAGTTTCACAACTTCTAGTCGGTTTTTATGAAAATTATTTCTTTGTTAAAACTTTTGTTACACAAGTGTCCACACACTTGTTTGTTCACAAAAACACCTCTAGTTCATGAAAGGTTCGGTTTTAAAACATGGTTTCGTCTTACAGTTGGTCTTTCGAAAATACCACTTGTAGATCTTTAGATCTATTAGTTTAGAACTTCATTTTACAAGAAAAATTCTTTTTACACAAGTTCATGATTCATGTGTAGTGGAGTTTCACCCTTTAACCCTTGTTTCTTTCAAAACATCCTTATGTCATGATCCATGATCATGACCAACCCGGGTTAAATGATGATCCGAGCTACCACGACATAGATCGGGTCTAAATAATCACACCATTTAATTACTACATCATTTACACAACATATGAGCTTTTAACCATCTTTACTTGCATTTTTAGTAGACTTTAATGCACCAACTTGTAAGATTTCGAGTTTTAACCGTTACATATCATATTAACCACTTTAAATTAGTTCGAGAAGGTGATTTAAGTAACATACCACTAGCTCGGGGCTAGGGAAGAATCTAAGCGCAAAATGAGAGGATAAAAGCAAGAGGATGAGGTCCTTCGCTTTCCGTTTGCACCAAGCCTCCTCGAATATGATCCTTAACGCTTGTGTGACCTTGGAATGGCTTGAACAAGGCTCGAAAAATTGATGGTTGTTTAGGGATGTTGGCCGTGAGCTTTCTAGAGGGAGAGAGGAGAGTTGTTTGGTGAAATGTTTAGTGAATGCTCATGTGGGATAATGTCTACTACTTATAGACATTTCATGAGATGATGATCCAATGGTTCTTGTGTAGGCTTGATACTAGACAAAGGAGATTATTATAATCTAAATGGTACATGATATGGTCACAATGTGACCGAGTTCGGCCAAGGGGGGGGGGGGGTTTCTAGTTCCATTCCAACCATTTAGTTAGTTTATTAGTTAGGTTAAGTAAGTTAGTTAAGTGCTTAACCCGGTTAGTTGTGTGCCATGTTTTATGGCGGGTGTTAGGGTATTCGGGGACCCTAACTGGCTCAGAAAAAGACAAATAATGTTTATGGCAATATTTTCATATTTCGGGTAAAGTCCGGTTGTTCGGTTAGACACCGTTTCGTTAAAGTGCTAGATTACACTTTTTAGTGTCTTTTAAGTACCTTTCTTGTACCCTTTCAATTCCCAACACTTACGGAAATATTATGGATAATAAAACGACATTTCTGCAAAGTATTCATATGTTTAAATGCTGAATTATTGCTGAATTATATAAATCCTGCACTTAAAGTGCGTTTCGGGTGCTTTTTAGTGCTTATTTTTGCTTTCATATAGTATATATATTAAACCCTTGTATGTACTCATGGGTTTTAATGTACTTTTGTTATTGGACCTACACCTAGGCTCCAATTTTATTGTCTGACTGCTATCTGCAGTTCCGTTGACACAGTGTGTCTTACCGGTGAGTTTACTAATATTTCTGACGCAACGCTCTTGTTTTTGCATAAAGCAATATTTTGTAGTATACAACGTGCATGAATTCACTTGCTTAGCATCTAATCAGTCAATGCTGACATTTAAGCACATAATTGCAGTCATTAAATAATAATCAAAGTGTACGGAAGTTACCGGTTTTGTGCCAGTTGTCACAGTAGAAGCTTCTATTGCCACCACAGGGCCGTGCTCAGCAGGCACAGGGCCGTGGTCAACTATAAGATTCGCACAATCCAAGCAAATCTTGATAGTACAGATACGCTTCTGCACACGGGGTCGTGCTCAGCGGACACAGGGGCGTGGTCAACTAATGCTGACAAACTGCATTTAATAAGAAAGAGAAGAGGATGGACACGGGGCCGAGCTTCTGTTCAGCCTATAAATAGGAGCGCTTGGAGCTCTTGCAACTCATCCCTTGGCACACCACCTCTCTCAGACTTCACCCACCACCCACTACCATCACAACACCATCATCCACCACTATCATCCATTGTCCATCATAGAGTGTGTGAGTCGTCTCGGGATCCAAGATTGATCGTAAGAGTTCTTGACAATCAAAGGCCATGTTTGCCTAAGTCTCTTACATCACTTGGTGAAGACAAGTGTTTAGTGTATTACTTTTTATTTTTAATCTTTTGCACTTTTTAATTGGTTATGTATTAATGACTTTAATTACTAGTTTCTTATGTTGAAGGTGATTCTTCCTTATCGTTTGTCTGTGGTGTCTTTGCATTATTTTACTGTCTATATAAAATAAAAGATTTTCACCATTCATATCTCCACGGTCTATATGGAGCTATGTTGGCTACCTGGTCGGGGGTTAAGGGAACGGTTTGGTAAGAGTCTTGCCGTTGTTCAGTGTATAGATCCTGCAAAGGACCTGGGTCAAATTTAGTAGGACCTCCTTCAATACCCACCGGTATTGGATGGTGAGGGTCCAAACTCTTTGATCCCCTCATAAGTTAAACTACTATTAAAACTTTAACCCGGCTACTTAGGACTGTATCCCTGCTGACTCAGACTACTTAGCCGAGGGTAACGTCACCTTCAAAAGAGGGGCCTACCACATTATGCATTAATAACTTAATTAATTATCTTTCAATAATGCGACCCTTTAGGATTGTATCCTTGCTGACTCAAACTACTGGGTTGAGGGTAACGTCACCTTCAAAAGAGGGGACTACTACAATAACTAAGATAATCTCTTAAACAAGTGCAAAAGTGCGAAAATAATCAAAGGTTACACTACACACGAGTCGGATCCAAGTAATTCATCTTGTCTATCTGTTTTTACTTTTATTTTTTATTTTTAGCATTTTAGTTAGTTTTATTTTTCTAGTTTAAAAACCCTTTTCTAACTTTTGATTTGATTAGACGT
>NC_035447.2:43691090-43808590 GCF_002127325.2 Helianthus annuus | reverse complement strand
CCAAAAACCTAAACCCCCCCACCCCCACCCCCCAAAAACCTAAATTCACCCTCCCACCAAAAGCCTAACCCACCCCCCCCCCCAAAAAAAAAAAAAACCTAAACCCCCCAACCCCCCACCCTTCCGAAAACCTAAAACTAAACCCTAAACATAAACCCGAAAAAAACCTAAACCCCCCACCCACCCCCCCAAAAACCTAAACCCCCCCCCCTCTCCCCCCACACCCAAAAACCTAATCCTAATCCTAAACCTCCAAAAAAACTAACCCTAAAAGCTAAACTAGACTCAAAAAGCTAATTTTAAGCATGTAATGCAATTGTAGTACATGTTATATTGCACATGTGCACTACTATAATAATAGTGTTGATAACAAGACGACACCATAAATATTTTTTTATGTCATAAAAAATATGTTCGAATATACTTGAATGAAAGATAAGAAAATTTGTGATCTTATGGTGCCATTTTTGTTTTAAAATGATAACGTATGGAGAAATGGGAAATGTTTGAAAAGTTATATATTTTTTTTCCAATTTTACCCCTCCTTCATTAAAAGTCTCCCTTCCCCTCCTTTTTAGTGGATTTTAGTTAGTTTTCTAGTTTTCTCATTTATATCTAGTTTCTCGTGATCCTCTCCCTATATATATATATATATATATATATATTAACAGTTTGAATTGAATGAGACATATAATTGGTTTGAATTGAATGAAATGAAATTACAAATCATTTGAAGGGTTGCCTATCAACACCACAAATTAAGTCACCATTAATTGCAAACTATTCTTAGTCAACAAGATTTGTAACCATTGCATAATTCTCTCCCTAGAAGATTTGTAACCATTGCATAATTCTTTCCCTAGAAGATTTGTAACCATTGCATAATTCTTTCCCTAGAATCAAGCTCTTGTAATTATTGTATTCATTCTTGTACCACTATATATTGATTTGTAAATAATGAGAATAGCATCTTGATTCAATACAAACTTCTATTGTTTATATGGTATCAAGAGCCTAAAAGCTCCCTTGAGCCATCTCCGATCCAAAACTCGACAGACACCTTCTGTCCGCTTCCCTTTTTTTTTCTTTCGATTCACCATGGCCAAACCAATCATCGACAACCGTCAACCCACTACTTGTGCCAATCGCCCAACACGCAACCCAAATCCACCCACAACCCGAAACCAATGGCCATCTAGAACTACCAATACCGACACTCGCCTGACTCGCAACAACAACACCTATTGTTACTATTGTAACATTCCCGGACATGACACCAAAGATTGTCGCAAACTTACTCACTTCCTACGAGAACACAATGTCTCGCCTCAAAATAACAACACCCCGGTGGTTAACTACACCACCCCTCACCCAACGGCTACAACCCCATCTTGGATGTGGGACACCAGTGCGTCCAACAACACCACGAACAACAACCAACAATTTCCCGTTCTTTCTGAATACGGAGGACCCGATAAGATCGTGCTAGATGATGGTAAAACTCTTCCTATAACTCATATTGCTCAAACAACTATTCCAACAAAATCTCGCCCACTTCTTTTAGATAACATTTTAATTGCTCCTAATCTTCGAAATAATCTTATTTCTGTTGCCAAAGTTTGTCGTACTAATCGTGTTTCTGTTGAATTTTTTCCCTATCATTTTTTTGTCAAGGATCTACACACGGGGGCGCGTCTCATGCGGGGAGTAAACATCAATGATGTCCACTATGGACCAATCTCCTTGTCTCCTCAAATCAACAACACCCAAACAAACTCTCTTCTCATGTGGCGCCACATACTTGGACATCCATCGCTTCAAGTGTTTAAGTCTTTAATTTCTAAATTAGGACTTCATAGTAATAAGGTGACCCATGAGTCTTTTCATTGTGCTTCATGTTCACTAAATAAAAGCCACAAACTACCTTTTGGCAAAAATTCTTTTGTTGCTAATCAACCACTACAACTTCTCTACTCCGACGTATGGGGTCCCATAAAAACGTCAATAGATGGGTTTAAATACTATGTCATTTTTGTTGACTATTTTTCCAAATACATTTGGTTATACCCAATCAAACGAAAATCTGATGTCAAAATTCTTTTTCCACAATTTAAATCTCTTGTTGAAAAATTTTTAAAAACCAACATTGTTGCATTATTCACTTATAATGGGGGTGAATATGTGGGTCTCTCACCATATCTTGCCTCTCAAGGTATCTCCCATTACACGACACCACCTCATACACCGGAACAAAACGGTATTGCCGAACGACGTCACCGACATGTCGTTGAAACCGGCCTCACATTACTCCACTACTCCCACTTACCACAACATTTTTGGTCTCATGCTTTTCAAACCGCTACTCATCTCATCAATCGCTTACCTACACCCACCCTTAACAACAAATCACCCTATGATATGTTGTTCAAAACCACTCCCAGTTATTCCAAACTCAAACCATTTGGTTGCCTTTGCTACCCATGGTTACGACCATACGCCACTTCCAAACTACATTCACGTTCAATGGCGTGCATCTTCCTATGGTACTCATCCTCCAAGTCGGCATTCAAATGCTATGACCCCCTTAATCACAAACTCTACCACTCTCGCCATGTCTAATTTGTTCCGCACATCTTTCCATCTCAAGCAACCAATTCCAATCCCAAACATGTGTCATTCGACACTTTCTTACCACCACAACCCTTGGCTCCAATTTCCTCACCAACGCCTCCCTCTCCTAACACCACTCACCCTTCTCAACCACAACCTCCCAACATTCAACCAACCACACACCATCCACACTCTACCCAACCGCCCACCACACTCGAAACCCAAATCGCTGCCACCCCTCCTATACACGGCCCAGCCCACCCTTCTTTACATAGCAATGGCCCAACTCCTAACTCCAATACTCCAAGCCCAACTACACAGCCATCTACACCATCCTCCCCTCCCCTTGTATCTCCAAACGGCTCATTACCCACTAACGCCACTGATCCACACAACGGCCCACTACCTCAGACCGATGAACCGACCAGTCCACCAACCGGCTCCAACCCATCTACTACGCCCATCTCACCCGAATCCCAAACAAACCAACCCGGTTCCCCTACGGACTATCCCCACAACCATCCTCCACGAACTCGCAGACAACCCAAACCCAATTCAAAATACTACAACTCAAGTTTCGTTAACTCCACCACCATTCATCCTCTACCCGTATCTCTTGAACCATCCACTTATACTCAAGCCTTGAAAGATCCGGATTGGCGCCACGCCATGGATCTGGAGTACAATGCTCTCATCCATAACAACACATGGGAACTTGTACCTCACACAACCCAAACTCCTATTGGTTGCAAATGGGTATTCCGAATCAAACGCAAACCCGACGGCACAATTGACAAATATAAAGCACGTCTTGTTGCTAAAGGGTTTCACCAATAATACGGAAAAAACTATCATGCAACATTTAGCCCTGTTACTAAACCCGTTACCATTCGCATCGTTCTCTCCATTGCCCTTTCAAAAGGGTGGTCTTTACGTCAACTAGATGTAAACAATGCGTTTCTTCATGGGACCCTTCATGAAGATGTTTTTATGATACAACCTCCCGGATTCACAAATTCGGAATTCCCTCGTCACATTTGCAAACTCAAAAAATCTCTCTACGGCCTTAAGCAAGCACCGTGTGCTTGGTACATTGAACTAACCAAATTTCTCATTGGCTTTGGTTTTAAAAAATGTATTTCTGATCCCTCCCTCTTTGTCTACAACCTCAATAATATCACTTGCTATCTCCTTGTGTACGTCGATGACATTGTCCTTACGGGAAATCATAATCCCTTCATGGATTCCTTTGTTCAAGCCCTAAGCAAACAATTCTCTATCAAAGACTTAGGCCCTCTCCATCACTTCCTAGGAATCGAAGTCATTCCTACGCCTCATGGTTTATTTCTTTCTCAACATCGCCACATTCAAGATGTTCTCACCACCTTTAAAATGGATGGTGCAAAAGAGGTTCTCACTCCTTTGAGCACATCTGATCCGCTCTCTCCTAATGACTCCTCTCCTCCCGTTGACCCCACCCCTTACCGAAAACTAGTTGGTACTCTACAGTACCTTGCCTTCACCCGTCCAGACATCTCATTTGCCATCAACAAACTATCTCAATTCATGCACTCACCCAAACAATCACACTGGCAAGCTCTCAAACGGGTACTCCGCTATTTGAAAGGAACGGTCCATCATGGGTTGTTCTTGAAACGTAATACTAACCTTAACTTGCAGGCCTTTTCAGACTCAGACTGGGGCGGTATTAATGATGGGGGACGGTCCACTACAGCTTATCTCATATATCTTGGGTCCAACATCATATCTTGGAAATCAGCTAGACAAAAAACTGTCTCTCGATCATCTACCGAAGCTGAATACAAAGCTCTCGCTAATGCTGCAGCTGAACTTTCCTGGGTTAAAAATCTACTAAGTGAACTCGGGCTCCCAATTAAAAGCACTCCATCGCTTTACTGTGACAACACCGAGTCTACCTATGTCTGTGCAAATCCTGTTTACCATTCATGCATGAAACACATTGCTCTGGACTATCACTTTGTGCGAGAACAAGTCAATTGTGGACAACTCAAAGTACTTCATGTCAGCTCCAAGGACCAACTCGCGGATGTCCTCACGAAACCGCTTGCACGCGCGCCATTCCTATATTTTCGATCCAAGATTGGAGTCTCCAACGGATCCTCCATCTTGCGGGGGCGTATCAACACCACAAGTTAAGTCACCATTAATTGCAAATTATTCTTAGTCAACAAGATTTGTAACCATTGCATAATTCTCTCCCTAGAAGATTTGTAACCGTTGCATAATTCTTTCCCTAGAATCAAGCTCTTGTAATTATTGTATTCATTCTTGTACCACTATATATTGATTTGTAAATAATGAGAATAGCATCTTGATTCAATACAAACTTCTATTGTTTATATTGCCAACTTCTGGCCGATCCGTTTTCTTCATTACATGCACTTCAAGTCCTCATAAATTAGACTATTAACATTCCATAACCAACCACTAATGATGATAATTCCCGACATCATCTGTGGCATATAATAGGTGGCCCTGGTCTCAGTTTTAGCACTCAAATGATATCTCCTTGTCTTAACATAACGTGTTCCGGTTTGGCCACCTCTTCACAAACCGCATCGAAAAACTTACGGTAGACAACAACTACAACAGTATCCACGGTCACAGTCGATGCCATCTCCTATGTTCGTTTTGAAAACTAGAATCGTTCATTCTGCTCGCAAGTAGTTGTCACTGCAACAATCGTTACCCCACCGCCGTTACTGATCGTCTTGAAATGTAATTAGTGTTGTATAAAAAGTTATATGTTGTTAGCATGCTACAAGTGCGGCTGCACTTGGTTCTCCAATTGTAAAACCAATGTTTCTCCTTTGATTTGGTGTTTTATTTGTACCTATATTTTTTATGGTTTCTCGGCATCAAAGTTGATGGTACTAAGTATCATGAAGGCAAAAACTAACGGTATTATTGATTCAATTCACACAAATATCTCTCTGATTTAGGTTTTATTTTCTTAGTGGCAGAATAGGTAAACCAACTGCTTCTTAAGGTTTTAAACCTTTTGTATTGTTTTACGTGTTGTAACTTTTTCACTACCAACGTTTTCTGTGAAACGATGGGACAATAATAAAGGTTTAGGTTGATATGGTGTGCTTATGTTTATGCATATTATACTTTGTATGTATTGATGCTTAGAGTGCAAACCTATACGCTATCTTAGAAGCCAATTTGAAGTCACTACTAAAGGCAAGAGATTGCATCATGCTTCCTTAGAGACTATCAACTTTCTAATGAAGAGGTGATGATATTTTTATGGTTATAAACTGTCATTCAATCTTGTTATTAAATCTTGTTGGAAAAATAGAATGTTGTGAATGAAAATTAATTCATTGAAATTATTATTAAACTCTTCATATAGTAACTGTTAAGTAGAGTTTTTTATTGCATTTGATTATTTTTTTGTTAGGTTGTTAAGTCTCTAATTAACTGAGATTCTTAACTTTCCCTCAACTCTTGTATAAATAGTAGGCATCTTTCATTTGAATAATACATAGAAAGGTAGACATAACTTTGCTCATACTCTTGCTCATAAAAGGATGGACAATAACAAAAAAATAAATAAATAAACTAATCGAAAACTGACTGGACCCAATGCTTATAACCGGTTAACCAAACAAAAATAGTTGAAAGTTTTGGTTATGGTTAATTATAACTCGAAACCAAACTAAACTGAACATCTTATGCACACCCTTAAATCACCAACCAAAATATTGTCGTTCTCGCCGCAACACGCGGGCACCCCACTAGTTGTATTTATACATTAAGATTATTGATCGTATTAATGATTGGTAGATTAATATATTTTAGGTGTGTACCTGTAAAAATGTTGTAAACTTTTGATTTTTTTTAGTATTAATGTCATCTGAGTGACTCGATACAAAGTATGCAGGTAATATTTCCAATCAAACCGTAATGATGTAGACAGTGATAGATTTAGGAATTTTTTTCATCAGGTTCTATGTTATTTTTGGTAGATTCTCACTAATTTTTTCCAAATCATACAAAGTTTTCACTAATTTTTTCATTTTTTTGCCAAACCTAGAGGATTTCTGGGAACCCCCAAAACACCCCTGGATCCGCCCCTAAATACAGATCAAAACCCCATGCGTAGCGCATATATTTTTGCCAGTTACAATAAATTAGGGTGGGGGCTACAAGAGACTTGGGTTTGTTTATTATCTTTTTTATTTTGTAGTTATTTATTATTTTTACAACAAGATGTGTAATTGAAGGACAAAACGTGTTAGTATCAGGGTAGAGGGTATAACCCTCGGGGACTTGTGTTGGGAACGGATATCACCGAGCGGTGACTATACCCTGGGTTTGAAGGTGAGCGGTGACCAAGAGAGAGGCAATAAAAATCGGTGATTGTTCACCGAATTGGATTGAGTGTGATTGAGAGGAGAGGAGATAGGAGAGACCAATCAAGTTTTTTTTTTTAAAGAAACAAATTACCGCCTCATATAATTAATTAAGTCTTATTTACAGAGGCGTCTCTGAAAATTCACGTAGCCTGTTCGAGCTTGAAAAATATGCCCTTCCGTAATGTTCTATTATTATTTAAAAATAAACAAATTAGTATTAGGCTCAATAAACCTAATGCAAGTGGGCTAAATTCGAAACCATAAAAAATGATTTGTAAATGGGTCTATATTGGAATTGGTATGTGTTTACTATTTAAAAAAATAACATATATATATCGGATTTTTTTTAAATCGCGTGCCCTTTTAAATTACGGGCCTTGTGCGGAGGTTCTCTCCGCACACTATCAAAGCCGCCCCTGCTTATTTATATTAACAGTTTTTACAAATTCAATACTATACATTTAAAGATATTTATATAAGATACAATACTACACATATCCGGTTCATTGTGACGGTGAATCGAACGTAAACATCGAAATGTAACTACAAAAAAACTTACGAGTAATTTGAGATAAGTCGTAGCATAAAAAAAATTTATGTTTTGTTTTTAAGAAAAAAAAATAAAATGTAAAAGATTTATATACTGTATTAGACCAAAGAATTGGGGCTAAAATGCAGACGATAATGAGTGGGTGTCAAGTCCGTTATCTTCTTTTTTGAAGCATTTCTGTTAAAACATTTAATCATCAAGATGTGTTTTCTAACAAAAGTAACTTTGAGGTACTATTTACTTATTGTAACATCTCACTTTATTTTTTATTAGGTTAGAGAGTTGTATTATTACATGGTTTATAACATTTTACTTTGTTTTTTATTTATTATTAGGTTAGAAACTTACGTATTACTTGATGTTGGATAATCAGCAGAAAAAAGAAAGAAACCACTTTTGAGACACATGTTATCATATTAGACCATCTCTTATAGATAATTATTATTTTAGCTTATTCTCTTCTAATTAATTAATTATAGATAACTCTCCTACTGAATATTATTTAGTTTAATATCTTATATTATAGATAACCCTCCTACTAAATATTATTAGTTTAATATCTTATATCTCCTTCTCATTTATAATATTATTTATTTGAATTAATTATATTTGAACGTTTTGTTTAGTTTGGCATCAAATAGATTTTATGAAACTTAAAATAAAATTAACAAATATTATTTATCGTTTATACCTATACGTAGTTTTAAATAAAGGGTTAAATTTATTGAGAATTCATTAACAAATTTTGCAACAACAGAATAATCTATTTTTACCACGAAAACCAAACTTTGTACTGATATATTAAATATTTTTATTTTCACTATATAAAATTGCATTTACTCGACTCATGAAATACATGAGGTTTTTTAAGATATAACTTTTTATTATTTGATATATAAAATTAGATTTATTCAATTCGTACAATATACGGGGTTTTTTAAGGATATATATTTTTTAATTATTTAATACAAAAAATTACATTAATTCAAACCATGTAATGCGCATATTTTTAAAGATGTATTTTTTTATTATTTGGTATATAAAATTGCATTTATTCAACACGTGTAATACACGTGGTTTTAAAGATATAACTTTTTTATTTGGTATATAAAATTACATTTATTCAGCACGTACAATATGGTTTTTATAGATATAACTTTTTATTATTTAATATATAAAATTATATTTATTCAACCCGTGCAATAAATGAGATTTTTAAAGATATATTGTTTTATTATTTAGTATATAAAATTTGTTTATTCAACCCGTGTAACACACGGGGTTATAACCTAGTACAATACTGAAATAATATTCATAAAACACTTATTCAAAAAATAACAAAATCAAGCAAAGATTAGAAAGAAGCACTAATGTTTTGTAGAAATTCATAGACCCATTATAAATTGGGATGATTTAACAAGTAAAACATAAAAACCCTTATTCAAAAAATAACAAAATCAATCATCTAAATACTTCCCCCGAATCATGAAATTGTGATAAATAACAAATAAAAATAACAAAATACAATAACATCGTTCATCTCTGCGTTTAAATTGTTCATCTGTGTGTTTAAAACATACTCCCCCATTATGAATTGATGACATAAATTGAAGCATGTTACTCAAAACATCGTTCATTTGTGGGTTCAAAAACATACTCCCCCATTGTGAATTGTGATAAATAACAAATAAAAATCAAAACCCTAATTCCAAATGTAACAAATTCAATCATCAGAGAGTTAAGAACATAGCCTGTGTGGTGTCGGCTGGGAGGCAGAGAAGCAACGTCGGCTGGGAGGTAGAGAAGCAGCGACGGTGTCGGCTGTGTGGTGTCGACGGAGGTGGGGGTGCGTAGGTGGTGACGGTGAGGTCGAGGTGCGGCTATAGAGGTGGAGGTGCGGCTGTAGAGTGGGGCTGCGAAGGTGGTGACGATGAGGTCAAGAAGATGGGCGGCGGCGGCAGATGGAACAGGACGGCGGAGCAGATGGAGCAGGACAATGAGGTCGGCGACATAAGATGGATGAGAACGGCGGAGAAGATGGGCGGCGGCAGTTGAGATGGTGGGGGAGGAGCTTGGACGGCTGGGAGTAAACTAGAGTTGGAGTTTTTTTGATGGAGAAGTGTTTTGAAGAGGGCAGGAAACATAAGGCCACCTCTGCCCCACAAAGAGGGGGGGAAGATGTTTTTTTATGAAAAGTCTTCTAAAAAACGAACTAGCTGCAGACCCTTATGTCTGCTCGTGGTCTGCGTGGAAAAGAGAAAAGTGGTTCTGAAGTGTTTTTTCTAAAAGGCAAACACCCCCTTAGTGTGTTCTGTCATCAGATTACTAATTTTTGATCATGTTACTATATTTTGGGGATGTCCTAAGATCCCTAAAACCTTCCCAAGATCCCTATGACACCCTAAAAAGTGTAGTAACGGGATCAAAAGTTAGTGATCAGTTAATGACGTGGTGACAGAACACACTGAGTGTTAAGTTGGGGGTAACGGGTGTCAAAGTGATAGTTGGGGGTGACAGCGACCAATGGCCAATAGTTGGGGGTGATAAAATCTAATAACCCTTATTTTAAAAAAATCCTATAATATTTTCAAGAATTTTAAATTTAAAAAAAAATGTAAACTTAAATAAAAAATAAAGAATTTAATAAAAAACGTGCAACAAGATTTAATATTTTAAATTAAAATTACAAAATTCATAAACGTCTAATTAGATATGTGCTTTTAAAGATGAATGCATCGTTAAATAGCTTTAAACTTTAAACCATCCTCAAACCCATGCCCATGAGAGGTCCGTGGGTGATGTGACATCTCCATGGGAGGAGCAACAGCGGGAGGATGGTACCCCTGAGGTTGATGTAGCAAGTCGAATGTTTATATATAGTCTTATGTATACGCACATGTTTGTGTATTTATTTAAAAATAATATTATTAATATATTTATATTTAACTTGAGATATATATTGTAACGCCCCAAAAACCAAATTTGAAATCAATAGAATGTTTTTCTTGCTTTACGTTATGAGATAAAATAACTAAGTTATGTAACTTAGTTATTAACCTAATGGTTGAATTTTTGGAAATGGGAGTATTGGTTGTAATTAAACAAGGACCAAATTAGAGGGACTAAAAGTAGCAAGTGGGGCAAACTCCTTACAATTCAGAATTATAAGTATGTGTGAAGTATGTATGTCGACACATAGATGAAGAAGAAAAGGGGTTCTTCCCCACAACCCCACAAATTGATGAAATTGAACAAGGATGTGAAGCCAAAACACTTGCATAGATGAAGATCCTTCATCATCTAACCTTAATAAACATGTGGTAAGTTGTAATTTATGTTTTGAGGATCTTGGTGAAGTGGGTTTTAATTAATCCATGAAATTGTATGAAATTGAGCTTGAATATGAGTTAGAATCGTCATATAGAAGGTGATTTATGCTTGAATTTGATTATATTGAATACTTGAAATGAAACCCACTTATTCTTCTAGTATGATAAGATATGGTGATCTTGTAGTAGCGAGATTTGTGTAATATTGATGTATGAATGTGTATGTATTAGAGTATTGTAAAATGATTTTGATATAGAATGAAGGAAGTATGTAAAATCAGTTGATTTGATGAATGAGAGCAAGAAATAGGTAATCAAGCATGAATGGGTTGTACATTGTGCTTAGATAGTAGTACGCACACAAAGTGTTTGATGAAATCTCTAAATGACAATAATATGTGAAATTGTCTTCAAGTAATAGAGGAGTGTGTAAAGAATGTGGGACTATTGTGTATGATAGCAAAATATCATGATGAACATGTTCTTGATAGAATCCATGTATTAATATAGTTAATGTGTGATAGGGTAGAAATATGTGTTAGGAGTTGTGCTATATGCTTTAGTGATGTAATATACAATTGTGGATTTGTGGATCATATTAATTGTGATTTAAGAGATAGATATGGGGTGTAGGAGAATCCTAGAAAAGAGTAAATTCGAATGAAGTTGATGTTAGTTATGAAGTAATAAAAATGTTAGTGTGGATGGAACGGATTATGTATGTGAATGTGAATATAACTAGTTGATCATGTAGGTGTAAATGTCATATAATATGAGCACGAAATGCATATGATGTTAATATTATTGTCTACCATTTTAAGATGGATTTATGTTTATATTTTGAAAGTATATAAGTAGGGCAGTTGACTTTCTGGAAAGTCAACAATGTTTGAGTAACATGGTTAGACTTCCTAACATGGTTATGAAATTAAGGAGATTAGGTGATACATGATAGATTATGAACAATGTGATAGTGGATCTATGTCTTATGCATGTTAGTAGTTGACCGATGAAAGTCAATGCGACATAGTACTTGGAGTAATTGTTGATATGATTAAACATGTGTGCTAATAGTGTTGTAAACATGATGACATGAAAGAATAGGAATTGTGACAATGTGGACTCAAGCATGGATGGCTAACGGGTCAAGAGGATGCAAGGAAGCAAGCACGACCTTGGCAACTCGAGGTAAGTGATTTCTGGAATCACTTCTTATTTTATAAATGAACTTCGGCATGTTACATATATGGAACTATGTAAGGAGTTATGGTTGAGGGTAAGTACCAAGGAAAGTATTGATGCGGTAAGTCGTAGATAGTCGTCTATGTTTGGAATTACACGGTAGAAGTGAACGGGTCAAAATGTAGAATGTAATGTTTCGAGGAATGAAAATTGGATGTCGAGGCACTGGGTTTGGAGTTAGGATGATTTGGGGGTTTGAATGTTGTAACTCCACGTTTTTGAAATCTTTGAGGTGCACGAGAAGGGGTTGGAATGGACAAGAAACCCAATATTGTGAAATGCAGCGCAACAACAAACTGTAAGGCATCGCCGACGGCCCCCTTAGGCGTCGGCGACACGGCTTGCTGTCGTGGTTCCCCCGACGCCCTGATCCACTATCTACGGTGTTTTCTGGCGACGCGACACGTCGGCGACGCACTATAGGCCGTCGTCAACGCAGGCTTTAAGTCTAACTCCGAATTTTCTTTGTTTTGGGTGCCCGGTTGATCCAAATCATCTCCCGATGTGCTATTATGCTTCCGAAATGCATTTTAACCTTGCTAAAGTGTTTAGATAAGATGTGTTGAGTACGAAACTTGTTTATGAGTACGAATGGTAAGGAAATAAGTGTGTAAGCTCGTAAGCTTGGATGTAAAAAGTGTAATAACTGATGGTGTTTATAGAAGAATACGATTAGAGAGTGTATTGAAGAGTTAGATAAAAGATAAGTATATAGAAATCTAAATGTATTGGAATGTAAAATGTACTAATGATTATGCCATGTACATTCGGAGGCATGAACTTTATACGTATAAATATAAATGATACTAGTCATGTTATTATTGAGAATGAGATGAATTACAGGTATATTATCGTTGAACCACTGAAGGTCAACACAGGATTCGTAAAAAATGAAGTTAGAAAGTGAAATGAGTGGAATGTATTTGAAAACGGAACGTGATGTGGTCATTTAAATTATACACCTTAGATTACGTTTAAAGTCACCAAGTACTAATATTGTGAATGTATGTGGTTGCTGCAGGTTATATTATATCGTAAACATTTTCCATGGAATGCAAGGCGATAAAGATCGAGTCCAATAATGGATTGTACGGGAGTGTGTAGTCATGTAACTTGACAAATGTATCTCATGTCTTATTATTCGAATAAAACGGATAATGTAATTATTGTATGAAACCTTTTTTTTTTTTTTTTTTAAAAAGCCTCTTCAACATGTCAAAGTGAATAAACACAAAAGAAATTTTATACTTCATATTTCTGTTGCGCCTTTGTGGTTAAAACGTGTAAGGGTGTATATATATATATATATATATATATATATATATATATATATATATAGGGTAGGGATATGGTAAAAAGTGTCTAAAATGTGAGAAGGGTAAGAAGTGTTTATACCATTGGATATTTGATCTAATGGTTGAGATCAATAGGGTATAAAATGTAAATTGTGTTTTAATTAGAAGGACCTTATGTAAAATTAAAGGGCAATAATGACTTTTCCAACGTTTCAAATATGGTAACCGTTTCAAAACCCCCATCAATCTCCTATAAATCAGCGAATTTATGGTGACTGTTTCAAAACCCCCATCAATCTCCTAAAAAATCAGCGAATTTCTCGTACTGAAATAAATTCTTCGATTTCCTTCACAACAACTTTTTATAACACTATAAAGAACAGTATATTACATTGCATGATAAAACACTATAGGAAAATATAACACTATCTGTTTACTGTAAGACACTATACATAAATAAAACACTGTTGATAGGGGATAAAACACTAGGAACAGGAACAGTATATTACATGATAAAACACTATAGGAAGATATAACACTATCTGTTTACTGTAAGACACTATACAGAATAAAACACTATTGATGAGGATAAAACACTATGAAAGGAACAGTATATTACATGATAAAACACTATAGAAAGATATAACACTATCTGTTTACTTTAAGATACTATACAGAATAAACACTATTGATGGGGATAAAACACTATGAAAAGGAGATTAAAGATATCTGTACAAAATATAACACTATTGACTGGGGAATATAACACTACAACAAGAACTTACCGTAAACAATTAAATGTATAGAACAAATCGAATTCGAATCACATCCCTAATATATCGCCTCATATTTTTGGTAGTTATCTTTGGAAATCAATTAGTTGATAAGAATGGACAATTACTAATATACCCTTTTGAATTAATTAAGATAAGGGACACTTGTCATTCCCAAATTATTTCTCACACTTCTCACAAAAGTTGGACGTTTTACAGGATCCTCTACCTATATATATATATATATATATCTATATATATATATATATATATATATATATATATATATATATATATATATATATATAGGGGAAGGTTCAAATGAAAACTACTAGTTATCGCGAAAACTCGAAAACTAACTAAAAGAGCCTGAAAAACATACACATTTTCGCTTTTTAAATTATATAAAAAAAACATTTTTTTTCAAAAAAAAAAAAAAATTTTGTAGTGCACATGTGTATGTGTACTACACATGTGCAATACAATTTTTTTTTGAAAAAAAGTTTTTTTTATATAAAAATACTAGCGATTTTTATAAAAAATCGAAAAAAATTTTTTTGTGTGTTTTTAGGCTTTTTTAGTTAGTTTTCGAGTTTTTGCAATAAAAGTGGTTTTCATTTGAACCATCCCCTATATATATATATATTTATATATATATATAGGTGAAAGATAAAACGAAAACCCACTTGAGTTGAGAAAACTCAAGAAAACCCTATGTAACATTTTTTTTTCTAAAAAACAGGGAATGTAACATAAATGTACTTGAACAATTTTATAAAAAAAATGTAAAAAGCGCCTACTAGTTTTTTTTAAATGTTCAAAATTTGTATGTTACATTTTTTGGATATATAGATTATGTAACATAAAAATTTTAACATTTTTTTTAAAAAATAAACTATTTGGCGCTTTTTTGTTTTTCTTTTATAAAAATGTTCAGATATATGTATGTTACATTTCCTATTTTTTTAGAAAAAAATAAAAATGTTACATGGGGTTTTTACAAAGGTTTTTTGAGTTTTCTCAACTCAAGTGGATTTTAGTTTTATCCCTCCCCTATATATAGGGTTATTGGATTTTATCACCCCAACTATCGACCGTTGGCCGTTGGCACCCCAACTAACACTTTGGCTGTTGGAGGGTACCGATGATTTTGTGGTGTACTGTGATGCTTCTATTCAGGGTCTCGGTTGCGTGCTGATGCAACACGAGAATGTGATAGCTTACGCTTCTCGACAGTTGAAGATTCATGAGAAGAATTACACGACTTACGACTTGGAGTTGGGGGCCGTGGTTTTTGCGCTAAAAATCTGGAGGCATTACTTGTACGGTATTAAATGCACTATTTATACCAACCACAAGAGCCTTCAGCTTATCTTTGATCAGAAGGAGTTGAATATGCGACAGCGTCGCTGGGTAGAACTCTTAAATCATTATGACTGTGCAATCAAGTATCATCCAGGCAAAGCTAACGTTGTAGCTGATGCCCTTAGTCGCAAAGAAACGAAACCTAAACATGTTCGAGCTTTGCAGCTCACCATCCACTCTAATCTACCTGACCAGATTCGTTCTGCCCAAACTGAGGCATTGAAGGAAGAGAATCTTCAAGCTGAAGCCATGCGGGACATGGAGAAACAACTTGTAGAAAAATCTGACGGTATTCGCTATTTCATGGAGCGAATATGGGTCCCTTTGCATGGAAACTTTAGAGAACTTATGATGGACGAAGCACACAAGTCTCATTACTCTGATCATCCGAGTTCTGATAAGATGTATCAGGATCTAAAAGTCTTGTATTGGTGGCCGAAGATGAAGGCCCATATCGCGACATATGTGAGTAGATGCTTGACTTGTGCGAAGGTCAAGGTGGAATACTTGAAACCGTCCGGATTGCTTCAGCAACCAGAAATACCCATGTGGAAATTGGAATAGATTGCTATGGACTTTGTCACCGGACTGCCAAGAACTCAAAACGGGAACGATACCATTTGGGTGATCGTTGATCGTCTCACGAAATCTGCGCACTTTCTTACGATCAAGGAAACTTACAAGTTCTCACAGCTTGCTGGAGTATACTTGAAGGAGGTGGTCTCTAGGCACGGGGTGCCAACCTCCATCATTTCTGATCGTGATCCGCGTTTCATATCTGAACTGTGGCAGGCGATGCACAAATCCTTTGGCTCACGTCTTGACATGAGCACTGCTTACCATCCTCAAACGGATGGTCAAAGTGAGCGAACCATCCAGACTCTTGAAAACATGCTGCGGGCATATGTTATCGATTTTGGTAAAGGTTGGGAAAAGCATTTGCCTTTGGTAGAATTCTCTTACAACAAAAGTTACCATTCCAGTATCCAGGCTTCTCCGTTCGAGGCATTGTACGGACGGAAATGTCGATCCCCTCTTTGTTGGGCTGAGGTGGGTGACAACCAGATTACAGGTCCAGAACTTGTACTTTAAACCTCCGAGAAGATTGTCCAGATCCGAAACCGTATGGCGGCAGCGCGTGATCGTCAGAAAAGCTACGCGGATAAGCGTAGGAAACCCTTGGAGTTCGCTGTAGGCGATTGTGTCATGTTGAAGGTCTCACCCTAAAAGGGTGTGGTGCGCTTTGGGAAGCTCGTCAAACTTAACCCACGATACATTGGACCATTCAAAAATTTTGTAACGGATCGGTAAGGTGGCGTACGAACTTGAGTTACCTAATGAATTGGGTAACGTTCACGATGTCTTTCATGTCTCAAACCTAAAGAAGTGTTTGTCCGACGAAACACTTGTTGTACCGTTGCAAGAACTGAAGATCGACGATAAGTTACAATTTGTGAAGGAACCCATCGAAATCATGGACTGGGAAGTTAAGGTTCGTAAACATAGTCGAATCCCAATCGTGAGAGTTCGTTGGAACTCAAGACGTGGACCGGAGTTTACATGGGAACGCGAGGATCAGATGAAACTCAAGTATCCTCAACTGTTCAAAACTGCTAAACCAAATGCTGATATAAGTGGTGAATTTCGGGACGAAATTTCCTTTCAAGTTGGGGATGATGTGGCACCCAAGGAAAATCCATAGCTATCCTGAGCTACCACTACTTATTTCTAAGACTGCTTATCAAATTTCGGGACGAAATTTCTTTCAAGTTGGGGAGGATGTGACAACTCGTAATTTCTAGAGTCTTTTACTAGTTCCTTGCGTGCCATGCCCTACGTTGAATATGCCTATGTGTTGAATGAATGAATGAATTGTTTATGCTAAGAGGTTGGTTGGTCTTATAATTTTGGTCGCACACCCCATCCCGATCGTACACCCTCATACTCTTGGGTTATGTTGGCTCTCGGCCCATAACGTGTACCTCCTCAACCCAACCGACCAAGCCCAAGAGCCCAATCCTCACTAGATGCGCATACAAGAGGGAGGTGTTTTGGGTTTTTGTAACTCTTGGGAAAACATATCAAACCCTAACTACCTTTCCTCTCCCACTCAAAAACCGATGACAGCCTTGGTCTCTTCGAAGCCCCCTTTCGTTCGAGCATCTCTTTTGTTCTCAAGCCTCCTCGGGTCATCTTGTATAATGGTTAGTGTTTGTGATTGTTTATTTGGTTTATGATCGATGCATGATGTTAGAATGGTGTGAATAGGGTTGCATGATAACAAGACGTTGGTGATTTCTTGTGTGAACAAAACTGTGGAATTGATCTCGTAGTATTAATCAGGGAATTACAGTTGCATGATATGTATGTTTTAGTGATTTCGGGTGGAATGGGGATAACCGGATCTATTCAGGATGAGTTGTTGATGATTACTTGATGTTTTAGGGTTCATGCATATGATTGTTAGTGAGTGATAATGATAATTGTTACTCGGTGATGTTTTAGAATAACTAGGGTTTATGTGAATCGATAAAACTTGTTGATACTTAATCAGTGGTGTAGAGTCGCATGATGATGAATAACAGTTGCAAGAATTGTGTTGTTTGATCTGACTTTGGAATGTGACAATATGTTTGCTGATTTTACGGGATATTGGTTAATAAAGGGATTGATCAGTTACGTTGGGTGGGGTTTCGTCAGAGGTTGCGAGTCGCAACCTCATGGTTCCGACTCGAGACCAGACTCCAAAAAACTAGAGGACTCGAGACCAACTGGTTGCGAGTCGAGACCAATATTGTTTCGACTCAGGTTGCGACTCGAGACCGTGGGATTTTGACTAGCACAGTTATCACCCGAGACCTTCGGTTGCGACTCGAGATCATTGGTTTCGAGTCGAGACCTCAGGTTGCGAGTCGAGACCTTATAGTCTCGACTGATGATCACTTGAAATGTTACGATGAGCCTCTTGGGCCACATACGGGTTGTTGGGCCCAACGTACACTGAGTCGCACTGTTAGTGCATATGTCTGTTGGCTTCGTCTTATGTCTTGTATCGAGTCATGTAACTAGAATAGATAGACCAGGACACGTTGTTCGAGAAAAATGGGAAACAGACCTGAACCAGCCACCTCGCACGAGGTGACCAAGTTCGTGAGGTCTGGCCAGTTTGTGAGGTCTGGCCAGTTCATGGGGTCTGGCCAGAAAGCATAAAACAGTTCGTAGGGTTTGGCCAGAAAGCATGAAATGGTTCGTGGGGTCTGGCATTCCTATAAATAGGTGGTCTTGGATCTTCATTTGTAACTTTGTGATTCCGGAGACGAAGTGCTGCCGAAGTGTCGAACGATCTGTAAACACTATCAAATCAATACATTCGATAGTTAAAGTGATTCTAAGTGTGTATCTAGCTGATATAACATCAATACGTCTGATTCCGCCTTTCGTATTGATCGAGAACTCTTCTGAACGACTCGTTTTGATCGATCCCCGATCCTACAAGTGGTATCAGAGCTCAGGTGGAAGAGTTCTTACCATTTCAGCTTGTTTTCACGGATAAATCTGATTTCTACTCATTTCTACTCATTATTCTACACTTTTTCATAAAAATTACCGAGATTCCATGGTTAAAATGACTTGATTTTGACAAATAACATGTAAAACTGAGTTTTAATCAATCCGTGAATAAATCAGAACCAAATTTAATCTAAAACTTGATAAAAATTGACAAAATGATGAACTTTTGGACTTAGGATTCTCAAACGGTGTGGATTTCTATTCAAATCGTTTGAAAATTGACCAGATCACACGAAAACTAATCCAGGTCGCACAAAATTGAGCTTCAGATCGCATGATGATGTATTGCAAAATACATCTTTTATTCGTGTACAGTTTGTATAGTTTTCGTTATATTTAGTTTTGTTTTTTCGTTAGAATATGCATACTATTGATCAAATCGTGTTTCGCAGGTCTTGATGTTTAAATATGCAAGAAACCGAGTGGAATGAGCCAAAATATTGAAGTGTCAAGTCTTGAAGCATGTTGGAAAGGTCGGGGAGTTGAAATAGAGTTAAAAAGCTGAAAAAGAGTTTCTGGCACCCCGTGAGAAGTTTCTGGTACCCGGCGAGAGACTAGAGATGTTACAAGAGAAAAAAAACAAGGTGGCACCCCACCACCCATTACTTCAGTGGGTGGCGCCCAGCCAGAAGCCTGTAGCTGGCGATTTTTGTTATGGAAAGTCATATATATCATCTAAAAAGTTGAAAAAAACCCTAGATCGATTTTGGGACTTCTTGGGCGAAGTTTTGAGCATTCTTGGAGCAACTTTGGAGTTCTCGAAGCATAGGAATCATCGGTACGAGTTCGGGGAAGAAGACTTGAAGATCTAATCGGGTTTTCTAGTTCTTTATTCTTGACTTTTCTTACGAAACTTGTTATGATGAATTCGTGTTTAGCCAACTTTGATTTGTTTTCACGTTTTAACATGCTCGACTAAATTTATAAATCACCTAGACTTAATGAATGGATTAATATAAAGTTTTTACCGTTTATGTTATTTGCATGATTTGTATGGATTAATTGTGTTTAGTAAAAAGTTTGGTTAAATGATTTGATGTATATGCATGCTTTGAGTTGGTTTATTGTTATTATTTGCTTCATATGATTCTTAGTGACGGTCTATATCACAACATAGAGTCATATTAGGGTTTAGGATTTCGGTGAGTGTCTATATCACGTTAGAAAACCTTAACTCTTTAGGGAGAATTGCGCAATAACCCCTAGAAGTAATTGATAATAATTTACTAAATCTTAGTGTTCTACTAGTCCTAATACCTGGAAAGTGAGGGGCTATTGGTAGGTCTTACCCGGCGAATTGGTTTAGATAGTCCTTGGAAAAGGTCATGTCTTGGTTTACCTGTCGGTTTTATTAGTCTATCAAGTCAAATTAATTACTTCAAACTACCCTAGATCTATGATTGGAAAAGAGTAGGTCAACATTAGAGTACTTACACAATAATTAGACAACTGGAAAGGCGTCTAATAACCGGTAGGATTAACGGCCTAGGTAGTTCCATAGGTTTCTCCTTGAGAAGGGTCGAGGGGCTTAGTTGGTTCTTAATAGGTTTAGTACTTTAAGATCCTGGTTCCATAATTCGTGCATTTAACTTCATCGGTAATTCTTTAAAAATAATCCAGGATTCTTGTCTAGGTGGTCTCGTTCTCATATAAGAAAAGTCCTCAGTCTTAATTCGTGTTTAGTCTAGTTCTAGTTAATTTAGTAGTTTAATTTAGATTTCCTAGATTTTCCGTAACCCCCCCCCAAACAATTAAACAAGTTAAGTCGTGTTTGTCAGCGTCTGTTAGAGTCTTGTCTACGTGATACATAGAGTCCTGTGGTTCGATATCCGGACTACCTAGGGTATACTACATTGATCGGTACGCTTGCCGATTGTGTGGTTTTAGGTCGAGTCTAGAATTAAAGCTTTTTAGTGTCTAGCTTAGAGAGTCTAATATAGTTAATTTTTATAGTCTGTTCAGCACACATCAAGTTTTTGGCGCCGTTGCCGGTGACTCTTGGCAATGGCGTTCATTAGCTTTGATGGACTTCATTGACAAATACGTGCTACGTGTTTATTTTGCTTTGTGTCTTTTATTATTCATTTTGAGTCTTAGTAACTAGTGTTTGTTTGCTTTTCTTGTGTTTAGGTTTTTGCTTATAGTGGATGGCACATCTGCGCTCGCACGGACCGCCACCACCAGTTAAGGAGTCATCATCTCAATTGGGCCAAGGCCCTCAGGTTACTTCTTCATCCTCTTCTCGTTTTCCCAATTTCGATTCCACCCCGTTACCCACCCCACTTCTTAGACCACCACCTTCACCAAACCATTCACCTAAAACCTCACCTAAGGTTTCTCCACCCGATAGTCCTATTTCTAGTTCCTCTAGTAATCCAGAAAACTTAGAACCAATGGCCAAACCTAGGCAAACCGTCCATCAGCAAGCCACCCAAAATTTCACCGGCCTCGCTTCGCCCATCACCGTTCCACCCATAGTCAACGAAAACTCATGGCAGATTCCATCTTATGCCATGCAAGCCATCACCAATACCATCCAATTCCATGGCCGAGACGATGAGGACGCCCCGGCCCACATCAATCGTTTCTCTCGTATGCTAGCTACCGTTAGCCTCCACGGTGCCCCTAACGATGCCACCTACCTACAGCTTTTCCCATTTTCATTAGCCGGGCGTGCGGCTACTTGGTTGGACTGTCAACCAACCGATACCTTTACCACTTGGGCGGGGCTTCGTCAAGCCTTTTTGAACAAATATTTCCCGCACGCTAAAGCCTCACGTCTTAGAGACCAAATCCACTCCTTCCGCATGGAGCCCGACGAGCCTTACTACCTTGCTTGGGAGCGTTTCCAAAACCTTTGTGCTCGTTGCTCCCAACATGGTCTTTCCGATTGGGCTTTATGTGAGAAATTCTACAACGGTCTCACCCAAGAGACTCGTGATCGTTTCGATACTAATGCGGGGGGGGGGGGGGGCATATGATGGGTATTCTTATAGTTGCTGAATGTTTAGAGCGTTTTGAGGCATTTGCTCAGTCTCAATCTCAGTCACGAGCCGATCAGCGGTATCAAAGTGGTAATTCGAACACCACTACTAGTGCACCCGCCCGAGGGGTGAACCATGTCACCATGGATCCTAGTTTAGCCGCTGTTTTGGAAAACATGTCTAGGGAACTTAAGGAAATTAAGGCTAAAGTAGACAAATGTGAGTATTGCCGAGGGGGACACGACACGAGTGCGTGCACATTGTTAGTTGGAGAGGAGCAAGTTGATTTTGTAGGAGGGTTTGGTATAGGTCAACCTAGCGGGTTTGGTAATAATAATAATTTTGGGTCGGGTTGGCGAAATAATAATAATAATAACAACTTTAATAATAATAACAATTTTCGATCGAATGGACCCCCCTGGTTTTCAAATAGCTCAAAATACCAATAGGGGTCAGGGTTCACTTTTTGGTGGGGGTTCAGGTGGACAGTTCAACAAGGGTTCAATGGGCAGGTCAAGGATGGGGGGTCAAATAATCAGGGTCAAACAGGTCAAGGTTCAAGCTATGATTTAGGGGGTAGTCTAGAAAGGATGGAATCCATGATGAGTCAATTAATTGTTAGGGATCAAACTACCAAAAAGACCCTTAGTGACCACGACCTCATGCTTAAGAACCACCAAGCATCTTTCCAAGACCTTCAAAGGGTCATAGGGGACATGTCTAGGAAGCTAGAAGAGAGATTACCCGGTCAGTTTGCGGGTATCACCCAACCGAACCCTAATGCCCATGCTAAAGCCATTACCACCCGTAGTGGCAAAACCGTAGGGAACCCGAGTGTAGAGGAGAGAGTAGTTGATGAGGATGGAGATATTATTGATGAAGTGATTGAGATGGAGGCTCCCGGCAAAGTGCAAAAGAGGCTAAGCCCAGCAAGTACCGCACAGCCCAGTGAGTCTCAAGTTGAGAAAACCCCTATAGACGTTAGACCTTCACCTTTAGTAGACCATTCGTATATCCCGTTTCCCTCACGTCTTAAGAACCAAAAATACCCAAGGGAATATGGGCAATTTCTAGACATCTTCAAGCAATTGAAGATTAATCTTCCGTTTATCGAGGCACCTCAATCGATGCCTAAATATGCAGAATTCTTGAAAGATCTTCTTAGGAACAAAGAGAAATTAGGGGAGTTGTCGAACGTTCCGTTGAATGGAGGGTGTTCCGCCGTTGTGCTAAATAAGCTTCCCGAAAAGCTTACCGATCCCGGTATTTTTACCATTCCTTATCTATTCGGTAGTAATACCAACACTAGAGCTTTGGCCGACTTAGGTGCTAGCATCAATTTGATGCCATTTTCTCTTTATGAGAAGCTAGACCTAGGAGAGCTTGCCCCTACCCAAATGACATTATCCTTAGCCGATCGGTCCGTTAAATACCCTAGGGGTATAGTTGAGAACTTGCTAGTTAAGGTAGACAAATTCGTGTTTCCCGCCGATTTCGTAATTCTTGATATGGAAGCGGATGAGAGAGTCCCCATTATACTAGGTCGTCCATTCTTGCGTACCGCTAAAGCTCTCATAGACGTTTACAATGGTAAGATCACCCTTAGGGTCGGTGAGGAGAGAGTTACTTTTGAGATAGATCGTTCCATGAACCACCCGAGTGGTTCGGATGACTATAGTGGTCCTTGCCATTCCGTCTACTTCTTGAATTCGTTAATCTCGTGTGTCGATCATTGCTTAGAGTATATTAGTGGTGTGACGGGTGGTCCATTGGACAACCCTTTGCGATGCTAAAAGACAAGTTTATTCCTCATTTATGTATGTAATTATCTTGAATTAGATAACTACTGTTGTCTATGTCTCAGGTACGGTTTGGCGGCTTTAATTGAGGAAAAGTGCAGCTTTGGAAGCTTTCAAGTTGAACGGGTTGAGAATGCGGAGCAAAGGATGAACAAGCACACAATTCAGGTTGCCACCGTAAATTACGGTCCCACCGTAATTTACGGTGGACCTGAAATCCCTTTTGTTTCCACCGAAAAACAGATTCAAACTGCCGTAATGAGTTTTGTGTCCACCGTAATTTACGGTGGAGCCGTAAATTACGGTGGAGTCTGCGATCAAATGTGTAACTGCCACCATTAAGACGGTTTTGGGGGTGTCTTTTGAGCTATTCTCATCATTGGACGTTTTTGGAACTTGCTAGGGGCGATTTTGGTGATCCTGCTTGGTTGTAAACATTTCCTAAACAATTTGTTTGTGTTTTCGATCCGTATGAACATTGAACTTGTTGCTATGATGATTCACCAAGCTATGTGTGGCTAAACTTATGGTGATCATCCTGAATTGAAGGTTTGTCTAAGACTTTTGTGTTTGGATTCGTATTTCTAGAATAATAGACTTGCAATGTTTGTTTGTTTATTATGGTGTGTGGATGTTTGTTTGTAAATTGTTGATTGATGTTATAATCATATTCTAAACCGTACGTTCTTGGTGTCGTTGACAATCGAGATATCACGGGAGGGATTAGGGTTGGATATTAGTCAATTGGTTATCGGGTAACAACCTCGCATTGTCATAATCGGAGTACTTAGTTCCCTTTTATCACAACAAACAATTATACACGAATCATGTCTATGTGATTCTTTCTAGTGAATTTAAACATAATTGTCAAAAGCAAACTGGAAATTTAGGATGGTCGCTTGTTCCTAATCTGTTTACAAACTACGGTCTTTGATTTGCAATTTAATTAGTTAATTTTAGTTATTAAAACCAAAACAATCAACTCTTGAATTTTAATTTCTACATTTTAGGTAATTGTAGTTAAATCACAAAGCTATAACATAAACACATTTTCCACATACTCCCTGAGTTCGATACCCACTTACCGCTAGCTAATTAGTTGTTTTTGGGATTAAATTTGCGTGTACCACGACTGCACGTCATATTTTGGCGTCGTTGCTGGGGAGTAGTGCGCAACGTGTGTCAGTTTGTTAGTTTTGCTTTGTTATTTTCGGGTTTACACTGGTGTGTTTAGTGTGCAGGTTCTACAGGTGCATGCATACTAGAGGCTCTCACAAAGCGTCACCATTGTCATTTGGTCCGAAAATCGAGAGAACGCTAAGGCAAAACAGGGTTTTATTACGAGAAAACCGAATCATTGGTTCACCCACTTCACCAATTACACCAAGAAACATCATGGCCGATTCACAAATTCCACCTACAATGGGTCAAACGACCTCATCATTTATACCTACTTCCACACAACCGTCACCAAATACCACCCTTCCACCAAACATTACCGAACCCATTACAATCGAAAATGTTACATCAACCAACACCACACAACCCATTACTACCCAAGAAGAACCAACCATCACATTTAACCCTTCTACTACTATACCACCATTATCCTATTTCTTTCCGGGTGTGGGTCCATCATATTCAGGTCATACCATAGGACCAAACTCAACGATTGTTCATGCTTCATCATTTCGACCATCGAATCAAGCGGGTTTTCAATATTCAAACATTCCATTTGGGCAATCGTCAGGAATTCAAGGAGATGGGTATGATGAAGGGTTTGAAGAATTTGAGGGTTATGATGAGGATGGGTATTTTTACGGGGGTTATGGTGATCAAGGAGAATTTGGATATGTTCAAAGTCAATCTCAAGGGATGGCAAGTGTTGGTGGAATGCCACAACAACAACAACTCGTACCACAACACATTCGGCCAAGACCACAAGGGCCACCAATGCAACATCCTATTCCATTGCAACAAATTCGGCCACAAAATGTACAACCAAATGTTCAACAATTCCAAAGGCCAATTCAACGCCCACCGATGCCGCAACAGCAATTTCAACAACCAAATGCACCACAAGGGCATGTACCAAGGCCAATGGGTCCTATTCGCCCAAGGGGTAGGTTTGGTGTACCAAGGAGACACCTTAGAGAAAATGTGAGGGGCATCGAAGCACATTTTCGGCCGGTAATCACTCAAAACCCTTCACCGGTAGTTATTCCTCACAATGATCAAGGGAGAACATTTGAAGTGAGGACCAACTCTTTGCAAAGTTTACCAAAATATAAAGGGTTGGCAACGGAGGAGCCTTACTTTCATTTAGAGGCTTATGATTTGATTTGTAACACTCTTGGGAGTCAAGGGTTCTCGGCTGATGACATCAAATTGGTATTATTCCAATTTTCTTTGGAAGATAAGGCGAAGAAATGGTTCTACACGTTACCTTCGGCGTCCATATATACATGGGGGGGGGGATGCAACAAACTTTCTTGGATGAGTTTTACACCGCCCAAAAGACCAACGATGCAAGAAAGGGGTTGAGAAGCTTCCAACAACAACATGGTGAGATGTTTCACGAGGCGTTTGAACGCTTTAATATGATGATAAAGAATTGCCCTCACCATGGAATTGAATTGTGGGAGTTGATGAATGCCTTTCACGAGGGGTTGAGTGCCGAAGATGCACGTGATTTGATGTCCATTACCGGTGGGACTTTTGGTACAAATTATGAGAATGATGATTGGGGATTCTTGGAAAGCATGGCAACTACATAAAAGAGGAAAGCTCAAGCCTCAAGAAGAGCCCGACCGGCCATTGCCCGACCTCAAGTGCACGCCATAGATGATGGTAATGTTCAAACTACTAACCAAATTTATGATGTTTGTGCTTTGTGTAATGAAATAGGTCACGCGGCTGAAAATTGCCAAGGGATGTTGGAAGGGCAATACGAAGAAGTCCATGCGGTTCAAGGTAAAGGAGGAGGTGGTAGGAATTACAACAACATGAACTCTAATACCTACCACCCCGGGTTGAGGAATCACCCGAATTTTCGGCATGGGAACCCTTCAAATCAAGCCAACCCGAACTTTCAAGGTAGCCAAGGTAACTTTGGTACACGCCAATCTTACAATAACCAAGGTGGATACCGAGGCGGAAACAACCAAGGCTATCAAAAACAATACCAAATGGGTCAAGAACAAGGGGGGTCTTCGGGTGGAAATGAGATGATGGAGATGATAAAGAGTATGCAAATGGAGATGCAAAAACGGAACCAACTCGATGAAGTTCGAATGCAAAAGGATGAGGTTCGTGACAAAAGCATCCAATCACTAACAACCCAAATGGGTCAATTAGCAACCGACGTGGCTGAATTGAAGAAAAGCAAGGGTCAACTTCCAAGTGACACTAAGGTAAACCCTTCACATGGTTCGTCATGAGGTAATGTTAATATTAATCATGTTAGTGTTTTAAGAAGTGGAAAAGAGTTCAAAGCCAATTTGTCACCCGAATTGGTTGAGGGGGTAGTTGAGGATGTCACGGGTAATGAAAGTGATGACGAAGTTTCACCGGTTAAACCAAAAGAAACAATTGTTAAAAAAACGGGTTTGGGTGAAAATGAAAAGAACGAAAAAGTTGAGGGTGAACCGAGTCAAGTCCCGTTTCCATCGGCCTTACTTGACCCGGGAAAGAAAAATTTTACTGTGTCGAGAGGTCCTCAAAAAGAAGAGATGTGGGACATGTTTAAATAAGTGAAAATAAATCTCCCACTCCTCGATGCAATAAAACAAGTCCCCGCCTATGCAAAATTTTTAAAAGAATTATGTACACAAAAAAGGCAAAACAAGAAGAAAGTGCCTAAGCGGATGGATTTAACCGGGCAAGTGAGTGCGGTTTTAAATGGGGAGCTTCCTCCTAAGCTCCAAGATCCGGGCACGCCATTGATTAATATACAAGTTGGTAATTTTCAAATGGCCAAGGCGTTGCTAGATCTTGGAGCCGGGGTTAGCATTCTACCAGGGGGCTTATATGACCAATATGACTTTGGTCCATTGGCAAGGGTGGAGACAACGGTTGTTTTGGCCGATTTGTCTCATAAGCTACCTCGGGGTATGGTTCAAAATGTAATTGTAAAAATTGATGAGTTTTATTACCCGGTTGACTTTTTAGTCTTGGATTACTCATCGGCGGACCCTAGGCAACAACAAAATATAATTTTGGGTCGGCCATTTTTGAGCACCGCACATGCTATTATCGATTGTAGATTTGGTACAGTTGATATGGCTTTTGGAAATAGAAAAATGGGTTTGAATGTTTTTACTAACAATTCTAATGCTAATGGTGTTGATGAGTGATTCATGGCAGATATAGTTGACGGATGCAACCCGCATGAGTATGAGGAGGATGGTTTGGATATTTGCCTGTGTGATTTTTCTGAACAGGTACATGTTTATGCACTCCGGGTTGAAGAGGAAAAGCAAGATGCGATGGCGTTGAAAGAAGGTAGACCGCCATGGACCCACCAGTTCGAAGGTCTACCGGTGGAGATCGATTCGGCTATGAAACCATCATTAGAGGAACCGCCAAAGTTGGAGCTCAAAGACTTGCCTAGCCACTTAAAGTATGTGTTTTTAGGGGATAATGACACTTTACCGGTCATTATTGCCTCTAATTTAGAGTTGGCACAAGAGCAAGCGTTGTTGGAGGTTTTGAAAGAGAACAAGGGAGCTATTGGATGGACGATTGCCGATCTCAAAGGAATTAGTCCATCCATTGTCATGCATAAGATCATTACAACTGAAGATGCAAAGCCGACACGAGAGGCTCAAAGGCAATTGAATCCGAACCTACAGGAGGTAGTTAAGAAAGAGGTAATTAAATGGTTGGATGCGGGAATTATTTATCCGATTTCGGATAGTGCTTGGGTGAGTCCCACCCAAGTTGTGCCTAAGAAGGCCGGCATTCAAGTAGTCAAGGATGAAAGTGGTGAACAAATTGCCACCCGACCGGTTACCGGGTGGCGTGTATTGACTACCGAAAATTGAATGCCGCCACTTCTAAGGATGATTTCCCGCTACCATTCATTGATCAAATTATTGAAAAACTATCGGATAAAAAATACTATTGTTTTTTAGATGGGTATTCGGGTTACAACCAAATTGCCATACACCCGGATGACCAACACAAGACCACTTTCACTTGTCCATATGGCACCTTTGCCTTTAGGCGAATGCCATTTGGCTTGTGTAATGCTCCGGCAACGTTCCAACGATGTATGATGAGTATTTTCTCGGACATGGTTGGAGAGTCGCTCGAAGTATTCATGGATGATTTCTCCATTTTTGGCACTAGTTTTGATGCTTGTCTCAATGAATTACAAAAAGTGTTAAAAAGATGTGTTGAGAAAAACTTAGTGTTAAGTTGGGAGAAAAGTCATTTCATGGTGCAAGAGGGCATTGTGTTGGGTCATGTAATTTCTGAAAGGGGGATGGAGGTGGATAAGGCAAAAATACGGGTAATATCATCTTTGCCACCTCCGAAAAATGTTAAGGGTGTAAGGTCGTTCTTGGGACACGCGGGTTTTTATAGACGTTTCATTAAGGGTTTTAGTGTTATTACCAAACCCTTATGCAACTTGTTATTAAAAGATGTCCCATTTGATTTTACTAACGAGTGTATGCAAGCTTTCACTGTTTTGAAGGAACACTTGGTCAAAGCTCCTATCTTGCAACCACCGGATTGGTCAAAGCCGTTCGAGATAATGTGTGATGCAAGCGACACCACTATTGGTGCAGTTTTGGGTCAACGGGTTGATAGAAAGCCGGTGGTGATTTACTATGCAAGCAAAACTCTATCCGAAGCGCAACTTAATTACACCACAACCGAGAAAGAATTACTAGCGGTGGTGTATGCTTTGGATAAGTTTCGCTCGTATATTTGGGGGAGCAAGGTGGTGGTTTATTCGGATCATAGCGCGGTCCGATACTTGATGGAGAAAAAGGACGCGAAGCCTCGTTTGATTCGGTGGGTCTTATTGTTACAAGAGTTCGATCTAGAAATCCGAGACAAAAAGGGAAGTGAGAATGTAGTAGCGGATCACTTGTCTCGGATTCCGGTGGAAGGGATCGATGATGTGAGTGAAATTAATGAAAGTTTTCCCGACGAGCAACTTTTAGCCGTTTCCACTTTCGTTGCACCGTGGTATACTCATTATGTCAACTATTTAGCTACGGGTGCCATTCCGAGTCATTGGACCAAAAAGCGTCGACAACAATTTATGGTTCAAGTAAAACAATACATTTGGGATGAACCGGATCTCTTCAAGATTGGACCGGATCAAGTTATACGAAGGTGTGTGCCCGAAACAGAAGTGTTGGAAATTTTGACCCATGCCCATTCGTCCGCATGTGGAGGTCATTTTAGTGGGCACAAAACAGGCTATCAGGTTCTTTCATGTGGGTTTTATTGGCCCACCATTTTCAAGGATGCATGTGAATTCGCTAGAAATTGTATAAATTGTCAAAAAATGGGAAGTATATCAAAGAGGGATGAGATGTCGTTACAACCAATCTTGGTTGTTGAGATATTTGATGTATGGGGTATAGATTTTATGGGTCCCTTCCCGAATTCGAATGGCTTCCTATACATTTTGGTAGCGGTGGATTATGTCTCGAAGTGGATTGAAGCCATTGCAACACGAACCAACGACCATTCGGTTGTTTGTAAATTTGTTCAATCCAACATTTTCTCTCGTTTTGGAATCCCGCGGGTCATTATAAGTGATGGTGGTTCGCATTTCAAGAACTTCAACTTTGGGAAACTATTGAAGAGTTATAGCGTGAATCACCGAGTTGCCACACCTTACCATCCGCAAACAAGTGGACAAGTCGAAGTGTCCAACCGTCAAATCAAAGAGATTCTCATGAAGACGGTAAGAACGGATAGAAAGGATTGGTCGAGTAAGTTAGATGATGCATTGTGGGCATACCGAACGGCCTACAAGACTCCTATTGGCACAACGCCTTACCGGATGGTGTATGGTAAGGGTTGTCACTTGCCAATGGAGTTGGCGCATAGAGCACATTGGGCAATTAAGACGGTTAACGCGGATTATGATGAGGCGGGTAAGTTGAGAAAGTTGCAATTGAGCGAGATAGAAGAGATTCGGGATGAGGCGTATGAATGTGCATCGGCGTATAAAGATAAACTCAAGAAAGTGCATGATGCAAAACTGCGAAAGAAAACGTTTGAAGTGGGTCAAAAAGTTTGGTTGTATAACTCAAGACTCAAGATATTCGCGGGTAAGCTTAAAAGCAAATGGATGGGTCCGTACGTCATTCGGAGAGTTGGAAGGTTTGGTGACGTAGACATCCAAGACGAGCAAACATTGAAACAACAAACGGTGAACGGTCACCGGTTGAAGCCATACTTGGAGGGGAACGACATCAATAACTTGGAGCTTGAAAAAGCGGGCTACATCTTGCGCCCGGTTGATGAGGAACAACCATGAGAGGCCCAGGTTTGGTAGTGTAAATAGTAGTGTTTTGTTTTGTTTTGTATAGTTTGTACAATTGGTGTATTTCCGCGAAATCCGTGTTTGAAACAAGTGTGGGGACGTTCGGGTCACAAATTTCTCTAACGCGGTGTTGAGGACAACACGGGATTTTTGAGGGGGTAGGGTGATTTTTACACGTTTGTGATAAAATTTAAAAACATAAAAAATCGGAAAAAAACTAAAAAAATATAAAAAAGTCACCTCAAAAATTCAATTTTTGTGAAACTTCAAACGCCCAGTTCGCACCGTAATTTACGGTATTGCTGTAATTTACGGTGGAAAGAAAAAAAATGGGGCTTTACGGTGTTTCGCTACTGATTTACGGTGCACTTTTCATGTTCAGTATCCACCGTAACTTACGGTCTGACCGTAAGTTACGGTGCGCAGCAAAAGTGAATGGGTCGTTTGGGGTTCCGCAGTTAACATAAAAAAAAAATAGTAAAACCTCATAACATCTGGTCACGTGACATAATCCCTAACCACACAATCCTACTCTATCTATCACCATTCATCTTCATCTCTCTCAAGACCCACAAGCCATCTTCTTCCCCAACCTTCAAACCTCCATAACTTCATCAATTCTTGTCCAAACTAAGTGAAATCGGAGTCAATCTTGACTAATTTTTCACGTAGTTTCCGATTTTGCCAAAAGATTTACAAGAAAACGCTGTTTTTGGGTCCGAATTCCAAACCCTAGGCCGAAAATTTTTGGGGGTTTTTGGAGTTTTTGTTTCACAAGCACTTTAGCATCTTCAAAACAAGGTATGGAAGTTTAATTTGTGTATTTTGATGATGCATTGTGAAGATTGAGGTTATTATTGATGTTCGTTCATCCCCACTTGCTTGTTTATAGTGTTACTTGTTCTTGAACATGAGTATGGTTGTAGATGTAGGATGGTTAGTAAAGTAGTGAACTTTTGGGGATTTTTACATTGTAGAGACACCATGCCCAAATTTTTGAAAAACTTATACACTTATAGTTCACTAGCATCTACAACCATAGTAACAAGCAAGTGTGGGGATGTTTTGGAGAAAGGAGCCTAATTTTGTGTTGTTTGCTTGTGTTGTTTGTTCTAATGTGTGTAGGAAAATGGTTAAGACAAAAGAAAAAGCGGGATCTAGTTCGTCATCATCGAAAGGGAAAGGCGAACAAGTGGAACAACAACCGCGAAAAAGGCAATATGTGGGTCGGATAAGTGAAAGTGAGAGTGGGAGTGAAGAAGAAATGGAGTTGGATCCACATGATAAGCCGATATGGGATTCGGGCCCTCTGGATGACCAGCCAGAGGAGTGGCAGCCAACGTTATATCATGATAGAATGAATAAGCTCAAAAACAAGGCAGCGGCCTTTATTTGTGAACGAGAAGTTCGGGAAGTGGAGTTCCAACAGTTTGGGGTGTTTGATAAATTTCGAGCATTAGGATGGGAATCGGCGCTTAAATGTTTCGATAAAGACAAAAGCAATTTGTTTATGACCGAGATACAAGAATGGATGGCGACTTTGAAATGTAGCAATTATGACAAGCCATCATAGATGAAGTTAATTGGTGAGGTACACGGGGTACCGGTGGAGATGTCCTTTGACACATTGAAGAAGCTCGGGAAGTATGACAGTCTCCCGGCTCGTGATTACAGGATTCCCACTCTCGATGATTTGTTAGTGAAACCGGAGAAGCACCCGCGGTGGAACGATATGTTAGCAACATTATTTTTGTTGGGTACGTATCATGGAATTTTGTACCGGAAAAATTTGAGAATCGAAGCAAAGCTGTTGCTAGCAATTTGTTTGTTGAATGTGATACCGCGCAGAGGAGATAAGGAACAGGTGAGATTCCCGGAGGTACCTGTTCTCTATTCGCTAATGCATGGGTCTCCACGTTTTCCGATACGCTATCTCATCATGCACCACCTGTGGATCAGCCGAAACAAATATGGAAGGGACATTGTCCCATATTGTAGGATCATCACGGGGTTGATGAAACAGCAGAAAGCTCTTACTTCGGAGGATCGAGGGGTAACGAAGAGGCACCAACTGTTTATGTTAGACAAAATGGGAAGTGGTTGGACATATACCCAATCCGAGCGGTATCACAAGTTAAAATCCGAGGGTCAAAGATGGAGAGCTCTCAAAGCGGGTGCAAGAGATTTGTTACCGGGTGAAGCGGATGAACCCGAGAGTGAAGCGGAGATCCCAAGTGGGGATTAAGATTATGAGGAGCAACGCAAGGCGGTGTGAATTTGAATGTGGGTCAAGGGGGTCATGGTGGAGGTTTTGGTGGTGCTTTCTATGATTATACTGAGCGATCTTATGTGCCCGGGTGGGCGTATGAAGGTACCATGCAAGAAGTAATAGCAAACCAATGTCCTCCCGCTTCTGTCTTTGATACATGGTCGGGTCCGGAGCGGACGTTATATGACCAAAATACCATGATGAGTGCAAGTATTGAACGTTCTTTGAAGCAAAATCTTGATCGTAGTGAGGCATGGAACCGCACATTTGCGTATTCCCGAGAGGTGGAAACGAATAATAGGTACTACGACGATCAAGCGAGGAGGATGCATGCAGATTGGCATGCCGGAAGGCCGGTTGTTGAGGATCCACAACATGTGGATTATGCCTCGTTACCGCCTTATGATGGTAGTGTCTCATATCCGACTCCACCGCTTCACCACTCACAATGGATTGACCCGAGGCAACAAGAGGGAGCCCAACAGCAAGGAGGGAGTAGCAGCGGCGCGTTTGCATTTGGAGAATGGAATGACATGATGTCTTCCATTTTTGGACCTCCAGGACCGCGCTACTATTAGTCAGGTGGTGTTCTCTCCTTTGCATAATTTGTGTATATTTGTAGTTTTGTTTTGTTTATGGTTGGGCGGTTGGGTGGTGTATGTTTGTTTTGTTGAGTTTGGGATGGTGCTTGTTGGTGGTGTCGTGTTTGTTTAAAAAAAAGTAAAAAAAAAAATATAAAATGAAAAATACAAAAAGAAATTTGTGGGTTGAGTGAAGAAGCTTTTTGTGATGTTGAATGATTTTAGTGATCAAAGCCTCCTAAAGCCATACATTGGGGTCAATGTATCCCAAGTGTGGGGATGGGGGGAATTTTTGAAGATTTTGAAAAATTTTGAGCCAAGCGAAACGATGTGAAAATTTGAACACCCTAAATTAACTCAAATTGGTGCACCGGCAACCCTTGATACCTTTTTCATTCTTGGTGAGAATTGTAGCCACACTTGTATATAAATAATGTTTATCTTTGATGAGAGTGGCTACGGGTGGGGATGCATTAGAACTTGTGCTTGAATGCGATTTGAGTCCTTAGTTAGACATGAATGTAGAAAGGATAAGGGCATTTAGGTAGCCTCGTCGTTGGTGTGAGCGAGTGTGGGATTTGGGGGGTTGGACCTCATTAATTATATATATGAGCATGGTTGCGAGAGGGGCGGGGGTTTGGACATTTAGTTGCCCAATTTTGTGCCTAAAAGCCTATCATTTGTTACCCCTAGCTACTTACCTAAAAATTTGCCCAATTTGTCCCGGTCTTTTAGTATTAGTAGTAGTTGTAGTAATGTGATGTAGATATGTGATGCTTTATTGCATGGTTATTTTCTAAAAAAAAAAAAAAGAAACAGAAAAATCAGAAAAAAAAAAGAAAAAAAATATGAAAAATGAAAAGAAAGGATGTTTAGTTGTCTTGTACTTAGTAGTTAGTTTGGTAGTTGTTATTTTGTTTATTTGTGTAATAAAAAGACCGGGCCAAATTTTCGCTACTTCATATATATCCCATTTCCTACCCATACACCTAGCCACGTTACAACCTTGAAAGTCCCTTTGATTTGCATTCATGTTTGGTACTTATAGGAGAAGAATCGATTTAGGTACAAGCCTATGATTGTGCAACCACCCGTTTGCCTGTTGTGTGTCTAGCTTATCTTTGCTAGTATTCAATTGTAGCCGAGAGGAGAGATTTAGAGAGGGGTGCATTGTTTTGGGTGTTAAAAAAGGGGTTAGTAAAAAGATTCCATGTTTTGCTTGGTTTACATTGGTCACTTGTTTAGAAACTGATTTGATGAGTTGCTTTGGGACAAGCAACGGTTAAGTGTGGGGATGTGACGGGTGGTCCATTGGACAACCCTTTGCGATGCTAAAAGACAAGTTTATCCCTCATTTATGTATGTAATTATCTTGAATTAGATAACTACTGTTGTCTATGTCTCAGGTACGGTTTGGCGGCTTTAATTGAGGAAAAGTGCAGCTTTGGAAGCTTTCAAGTTGAACGGGTTGAGAATGCGGAGCAAAGGATGAACAAGCACACAATTCAGGTTGCCACCGTAAATTACGGTCCCACCGTAATTTACGGTGGACCTGAAATCCCTTTTGTTTCCACCGTAAAACAGATTCAAACTGCCGTAATGAGTTTTGTGTCCACCGTAATTTACGGTGGAGCCGTAAATTACGGTGGAGTCTGCGATCAAATGTGTAACTGCCATCATTAAGACGGTTTTGGGGGTGTCTTTTGAGCTATTCTCATCATTGGACGTTTTTGGAACTTGCTAGGGGCGATTTTGGTGATCTTGCTTGGTTGTAAACATTTCCTAAACAATTTGTTTGTGTTTTCGATCCGTATGAACATTGAACTTGTTGCTATGATGATTCACCAAGCTATGTGTGGCTAAACTTATGGTGATCATCCTAAATTGAAGGTTTGTCTAAGACTTTTGTGTTTGGATTCGTATTTCTAGAATAATAGACTTGCAATGTTTGTTTGTTTATTATGGTGTGTGGATGTTTGTTTGTAAATTGTTGATTGATGTTTTAATCATATTCTAAACCGTACGTTCTTGGTGTCGTTGACAATCGAGATATCACGGGAGGGATTAGGGTTGGATATTAGTCAATTGGTTATCGGGTAACAACCTCGCATTGTCATAATCGGAGTACTTAGTTCCCTTTTATCACAACAAACAATTATACACGAATCATGTCTATGTGATTCTTTCTAGTGAATTTAAACACAATTGTCAAAAGCAAACTGGAAATTTAGGATGGTCGCTTGTTCCTAATCTGTTTACAAACTACGGTCTTTGATTTGCAATTTAATTAGTTAATTTTAGTTATTAAAACCAAAACAATCAACTCTTAAATTTTAATTTCTGCATTTTAGGTAATTGTAGTTAAATCACAAAGCTATAACATAAGCACATTTTCCACATACTCCCTGAGTTCGATACCCACTTACCGCTAGCTAATTAGTTGTTTTTGGGATTAAATTTGCGTGTACCACGACTGCACGTCATGGTGCGGACCTAGTGGTAGGAGAGAAGGTAGAAGAGGAGGTGAAGAGTGTAGTTGAAGTTGAAGAGGAGGGGATTCCTTTAATCCCCGATGTGTTAGCGGTTAGTGATGACACCACCCAAACCCCACCCTTAGAGCTTAAGGTACTTCCATCTCATCTAGAGTATGCTTTCTTAGGGGAGGGTTCCGAGCTACCCGTTATTATTTCATCTACGTTAGAGGAAAGTGAGAAATTGAGGTTGTTGGATGTGTTGAGGGCCAACAAAGAGGCCATTGCATGGAGGTTGTCCGACATTAAGGGCATAAGCCCTTCTTATTGCACTCACCGGATACTCATGGAGGATGATTACAAACCGGTGGTGCAACCACAAATGAGGCTTAACCCCAACATGCAAGATGTTGTGAAGAAGGAGGTTCTTAAACTCCTTGATGCGGGGATGATATATCCAATTTCTGATTCACCTTGGGTTAGTCCCACTCAGGTTGTCCCCAAGAAGGGGGGGGATGACCGTTGTCATGAACGAAAAGAACGAGCTTATCCCTTCATGTACGGTCACGGGGTGGCGTGTGTGCATCGACTACCGAAAGTTGAATGATGCCACCCGTAAAGACCACTTCCCACTGCCTTTCATAGATCAAATGTTGGAGCGTCTAGCCGGTCAACAATTCTATTGTTTTCTCGATGGCTTTTCCAGGTACTTCCAGATCCCCATCGCACCCGAGGATCAGGATAAGACCACCTTCACATGCCCCTATGGCACCTATGCGTACCGACGCATGCCATTTGGCTTATGTAACGCTCCAGCTACTTTTCACCGGTGTATGGTTGCCATATTTCAGGATATGATAGAGAGTTCCATGGAGGTTTTCATGGACGATTTTTCAGTTTATGGTGACTCTTTCAATGCGTGTTTGAAGAACTTGTAGAGAATGTTGAAGCGGTGTGTGGAGACGAAGCTTATGCTAAACTGGGAGAAGTGCCACTTCATGGTGACGGAAGGCATTGTGTTAGGGCATAAGATTTCTAGAGAGGGTATTGAGGTAGATCGTGCAAAAATAGATACCATTAGTAGGTTACCTCCACCCCCGAGTGTGAAGTCGATTAGGAGTTTTCTAGGGCATGCGGGCTTCTATAGACACTTTATTAGGGATTTCTCAAAAATCACTCGCCCCATGACCCGTTTGCTAGAGAAAGACGTTCCATTCGTCTTCGACGAGGAATGTCTTAAAGCCTTTAACTTTTTGAAGGAACAGCTTGTGAGTGCACCTATTCTTATCTCGCCCGACTGGAGCTTACCGTTTGAGCTAATGTGCGATGCGAGTGACTATGCCGTTGGAGCGGTATTAGGACAAAGAAAGGATAAGCACTTCCACCCCATCTACTACGTGAGCAAAACGCTCAATGATGCTCAAGAAAACTACACTACCACGGAGAAAGAGCTTTTAGCCGTAGTTTTCGCTTTTGATAAATTCCGCTCGTACCTCGTGTTATCCAAAACGATAGTATTCACCCATCACTCCGCGTTGCGTTTTCTTTTTCAAAAGAAAGACGCCAAACCCCGACTCATTCGATGGATTCTTTTGCTTAGTGAGTTCGATATTGAGATTAGGGACAAGAGAGGGGCCGAGAATGTGGCGGCTGATCATCTATCACGTCTAGAGGATCCCAAGAGGGAAGAGATTCGTGAGGAGGAGATTGGAGACACGTTCCCTCATGAGTCTATAGAGTTTGTCGAGGCCGAGAATGAAGGATTGCCATGGTTTTGCGATTTAGCGAATTATCTTTCTAGTGGCAATGTTGTGAAAGGGATGTCCACACAACAAAGGAAGCGATTTATTAGTGAGTCAAGAAAGTGTGTTTGGGACGATCCTTTTCTCTTTAGGATAGGAGGAGATATAATACTTAGACGTTGTGTGTCGAGAGAGGAGGGGTGGAACATCATAAAACATGTGCATGAGGGCCTCACGGGAGGACACCATGGTGCACACGCCACCGCTCAAAAGGTATCCGATTGTGGTTTCTATTGGCCTACCGTACTTAGAGATGCCGTTGAGTTCGTAAAGATGTGTGATGCATGTCAACGAACCGGCAATATTTCCGTCAAAGATGAGATGCCTCAAAACACGATACAAGTAGTAGAGGTTTTTGACTTTTGGGGCATCGATTTCATGGGACCTTTTCCAAACTCCAAAGGAAACCGTTACATACTCGTGGCAATCAACTACGTGTCTAAATGGGTTGAGGCTCAAGCTCTTCCCACAAATGAAGCCCGAGTAGTTTTGAAATTCCTTAAGAAGCTTATCTCCCGATTCGGTACACCGAAAGCCTTAATTAGTGACCGTGGCACTCACTTTTGCAATGCATTGATGGAGAAATTGCTTGCACGCTATGGTGTCACTCATCGTTTGTCTATCGCATATCATCCACAAACAAGTGGACAAATGGAGAATGCGAATCGCGGTATTAAACGAATCTTAAAGAAAACAGTGGGTAAGAATAGGAAAGATTGGTCCGACAAGCTAGATGATGCATTGTGGGCGTTTAGAACCGCCTACAAGACACCTTTAGGAACCACACCTTTCATGATCGTCTATGGAAAAGCTTGTCACCTTCCCATAGAGTTAGAGCATAGAGCGCTTTGGGCATTGAAATCCGTTAATTTAGACATGACCAAAGCCGCTAGGAAGCGATTCTTTCAAATTCATGAGCTTGAGGAGCTTAGGGATACAGCATATGCTCGATCGTTGGGAATCAAAGAGAATGCGAAGTTGTTACATGATAGAAGGTTGAGAAAAGTGAAGTAGTTTAGCAAAGGTGATAAAGTGCTACTCTACAACTCAAGGTTGAAATTATTTGCGGGGAAATTGAAATCGAAGTGGCCGGGACCTTATATGGTTCATTATGTGTTTCCGCATGGAGCGGTGGAGATCATGGATGAGTCGGATGGCCGTAGTTGGACGGTGAACGGTCACCGTTTGAAACACTACATTGGAGGAGCGATAAACAAGGACGAAAGGGAGGAAACTCCTCTCGAAATCCCACCAAAAGCCGCCAACTAGTGTTTCGGGTGAAAGCCCAAGTGTATATTTTGTACCGTTTGTATCTTCGTTTATTTTTCGTATTTTTTGGTAGCTAACGGTTGTTTTTGTTAGTTTTTCGGGTCCTTGTTTGTGTCTTGAGTCGTTTGCAGGAGTGCATCACCGAGGATTTGCAGGAATCCATAAGAGAAATAAGGTTCCAGGTAAGTTTACACTTAGAAAAAATTTTTAAGGTTGAACTTTGAGGGTTTTGGAAAAACTTAAAGAATTTTCTAAGGCAAGAAAAAATTTTAGTAAATTTTCTGCAGATACACGATCTGGCTGGCCGCCACCCACTTGATTGTCTGGCGGGCCGCCAAAACCTAGATCTGCAGCCCATTAATTTTTTAAAACCCAAAAAGTGCTTCTTACCTAACCTTTTCTCCAGCTATTCATCACTGATGACCCCCTTCTTCCACACGGTATTCCCCTTACCCCACCGCCGTAACCCTTAACCCCCATCACTTCTTCTCCACTGATAAACCCTCCACCCTCCATATCTCACCCTATACATCGCCGACCGATAAACCCTCCACCCTCCATATCTCACCCTATACACCCAGCCGATAACCCCCTACTCCCTTACCATTCATCGCCGTCACCTCCCATACCTCACCATTCCATCACCTGTTACACATCCCACACTGAAACATTCCAATAACATCGACTTCTATTGTGGAGTCCAAGCACAACCCGAAAATCTTTCAATCTCTTCTTATTTCTCTCTGTTGATGCATTTATTGTCTATCGCCTTCGTCAATTCGAGTCGTAGTGAAAAGCCGGAAGAAACCAAGACTTTGTAAATGTCATATTTAGTTAGAAATGGCAAGGTGGCAAACTTGTAATTAATGAGAACTTTCATTAAGTTGCCTTGACCATATAAATAGGAGGTTATGTCATGATTTTAGTTAGATTTGGTGGAAAAGAGTTTAGTAGAAGAAGTAGAAGACTTTCTAGAGAGAGAAAGTGTAGAGAGAGAAAGTGGTGTAATCGTGATTCTTCTACCGTTCAAGTCGTATTTCTCAATGGAATCACGTTAGTAGTACGTTATTGTGTGTTCGGTCACGCACGTTCACGGATTCCGCACGTGAAACGTTCGTTACGCAATCGAACGGCGTCAAAACCGGTCCTACAATTGGTATCAGAGCTAGGAGCTCGATTGCACGATCAAACACATCGTTTTCGTACCAGATTTCAGTGATTTCAGAGCCAAATCAGATCCGATTTCATCGATTTCTTCATCTTCTACTCATTTCTTACGTTTTTTACTGAAAAACGTCAAATTGAACGGGTTTTCACGGTCCAAATCGTCTGATTTTTGGATATGTTGTGTGTATAGACCTGTTCTACAACCCTACCAAGTTTCAGATCGAAACTCCAAGTCGTTTAGGAGAAATCGCGGTTTTTCGGTACGAATTTGCGTCACACTATACAGATCCGCTCGTTTGGTATTGTTGTGGTCCGCTTATTTGGTCAGAAGTTTGGTTCGCTTATTTGGAATTGATTTGGTTCGCTCATGTGGCATTAGTTCAGGTTCGCTCAAAGGTCTGTGCTTATTGTTCCGCTTATTTGACTTTTTGGTTCGCTTATTTGACATTTGGGTCCGCTCCAAATGTTTGATATTGGTTCGCTGTTTTGTCATCTTCTTCACGAGTTTGTCTGATGATTACAGGTTATCAGTTGTTGTTATGGCTTGCACGTGAAACATTAAACATCAGCCTAATCCCAATTTGTTATTTTGCACCGTCCCACTAATAGATTCATTAAACATAGGCCAATCACAGCCCATGTGTTCATAATTGCACCGCCCATTGTCGGCTGTTTTATAATAGTCTGCTGTTGTTGTTATTAAAGGCCAATCACAGCCCATGTGCAACCCATATATGATGTTCATGTTGCCGCCATTAAAAGTGTGAGGCCCAATCACCAAGTTGTGAGTTAATTGCAATCTTTTAAAATCACCGCCCACTATCTCATGTGCCCAACATTACTGACTCATTAACTTAGTGGCCTAATCCCAGTTAAATCTTTTGTCACCGCCCCATATTAAAGAATTAGGTTGTTTGTTACTGTGTGATTATAGGCCCTTTGCACCGCTCCACTATATACCTTTGGCCCAATCACGTGTAAAGGCCCACTAAAAGATTTGTTGTTATTTGTCATTGTTAAATAAGTATTGTCGGCCGATCGTACAACAAGTTGATTTTTTGTGTGACTCACTCGATCGAATAGCGTTTTTGTCCGATCGCTCAGCATACTGTCCATTCGATCAACTTTCCGTCCGATTCAGTTGATTGATATTTTTACTGATCGTTTATTTGTGTGTTTGCAGGTAATTCAAAGTGATTTGTTGTCACCGGATTTTCATCAATCGGATATTCATCAGATTTTTTGTTTGTGTGAAATTTTTTTTAATTGATTGAAAATCTGTTGCTGTGTATTTCTCATTACCAAGACATGGATTCTGAAATTTATATTGCACTGAACAAGTTCAATAATTTTTCAGGTATCAATGGAGAATCAACTGATGAATTGATCCAAAGGTATGTCAAGTTGTATTGGGAGATGGTGAGATTGAAGATAACCAAGACAAATGAGGAATGGGTTGACAAGTTGGCAAATGCTTTACCGGGCAATATGTGGAGAACATATTTGTTAGATTTGAAGAAGATATATTTAGACGTGAATTTGAGCTTGTTTATCGAAAAGATTCAAGCTCGAGAACTTGAATTACAAAAGATTAGTAATACAGAAGCAGCTGATGAAGTAAAAGTCAAATATGAGGATATCGTTCGAGAAGAAGAGGAGCAGGTTAAAGAAATTTCAGCTATCAAGGTGGAGAAGAAAGCTGAAACTGTAAATATGATCGAGAAGTGCTCAAACTGTGAAAATCTAAAATCAGAAAATGCCAAACTCTTGAGGGAATTAGAGAGTTTGACATTAGAAAACGAAAATTTTAAAAAAATCAGAAAATGTTTTGAAAAATCAAATAAAAAATTTAGAAATTGAAAAAGTAAAATTTGAAAAAGATTTTCAAAGTCAAATAAAGATTCTTGAAGATGGGAGGAATGTGTTTAGTAAAAATAACATCGAAAAGCAAAAAATGATAAATTCTCATCTTGAAAAGATTATTCGACTTGAAAAGGAAAGTGAGCAAGCTCGAAAGAAAATCAGTGAGCTTGAAAATAAATTGAAAGGTTTTGTGACTTCTTCAGCGTATGTGAATATTTCATGCCCAAAACCGATCAATGGAATTCCAATAAGTGACGATGTCACAAACTTTGACAATGTCAAAGTTGAAGATTGTGATGAAAAATCTGATGATGAAAATGAATAAATTGAAAAACAAAAATTGTTTTTAGAATTAAAAGAAAAATTCAAAAATACTGTTTTGCAATCTACTGAAATAGGTGAATGCTCAAAGCAAAAACCTGTTAAGAAGATTGTTGAACAAAAACAAATTGTTAAAAAGTCGAAAAATGTTCAAAACAAAAATAAAAGCTCATCAGATCGATCATCCAATCGCATTCAGAAAGCACAAAAATTGAAAAACGAAAACTCAAAAATTGTTGGTAATAAGTGGTGCAGGTTTGACCATAGTGCTCAAAAGTCAAATCCAGCAATCAAGAGGAGGAAAGAGTATCACCAAGCCAAACAGTGCTTTGATCTGAGCGTTTGGTATGAAAATGGTGATTGGTATGATAACAGAGTGTGTTACAGATGCGGCTATCAAGGACACATTGCTGTTAACTGCCAAAGACAGAGATTTGAGACGAGGAGATGCTATAATTGTCAAATCAAAGGACACATTGCCAGGGATTGCCCAAGAAGATCAAATGAAAGATTGAGGGGTAATTCTCAGAAATTGGCAAAGAAACCAGTCACTGTCAAGCCCAAGGAACTGAAAGTTTCAGAACAGAAAGTCAAAGAACAGAAGGTCCAAGAACCTAAAGTTCAAGAAAAGAAAGTGAAGCTTTCTCAAGGGCAAAAAGACAAACTGCGAAAGAAGAGGAAGAAAGCGAGAGAATATCTCGAGAAGATTTTGTCCTCGGGTTCACCCGACAAATCGAATAAGAGTGCTGATGAATTGATTCACTCAACTGCAAAGTCAAGTAAACCGAATTCGTCAGATGCAAATCTGAGGACAAAAGAGGAGTTAAAGAAGAAGGTAACATTCTGTGGCGATGAATCTGTTTCTTCGGAAGCAAAGGAGCCACATGTCGGCGATGAATCTGGCTCATCAAAGTCAGACAAGCCACATTCAGGCAATGATTCTGGTTCGTCAAAGCCAGAAGAGCCAGTTGTTGAGGTAAAAACTGAGAATTCAGGTTTAACAATGGATGATACAAACTTTCCACCATTGTTGAACAAGAATTCAAAATCACCCAAGGACAGTCAGGCTTGGGTGAAACTTTTCAAATGAAAAAACCTGACTTGCCGGAGTTCCCAGGTTGGTAAGTGTGGAACATGAATCGGCACATTTCTTGAGAAATTTCACTCTGGTGATTTTTCGTCTTTCAAAAGATAAATCAGGGACATTAAGTTGTACTTGATTCATCTTTCCTACAGGTGGTAATTTGAAAAACAAGGTGATGAAACCCCGAGTTTATGAAACGTCACACAAAACTAATTTTCCGGAAAAACCATTTTGATTAAAAAAAGCTTAAGTGTTTTGAAATCATAATGGGAAAATAGTTTGTTGTGAGGGGGAGTTCTGATTGTTTACGCCAAGTGGATGGAGAATTGAAACGATTCTCATCAAGTTGTCAAGTTTGTACAGTTTGTTTCAAATTTTCCTAGAAAATCAAAATTGAAACATATTTTGATTTTAGGGGGAGAAAAATTTTAAAAAATTAGAAAATTTGAAAATGTCAAAAACATTGAAAAAGTAAAAAACGAGTTTTGTTGTGAAAAAGAGGAAATGATAGTAAATCAGTTGGACTATCACAGCATGCTAAAGAAATGTAATGTCAAATGTAATAAACGGTCTCACTGATGATGTGACGATAGGTTTTTGTACATTTAGTAGATTTATTCGGGATATAAACCTAAAATTTCAAACTTGTGAAATTCGTGGGGAACACTACTTGGATATATAGGTAACCCCTGAAATCTCGTTTGAAAGGTATCGTATTCTGATATACTAGGTGTTTATACTCTATGATGTCTGGGGTATTATTCCGGGACTTCTGCTGAACGGTAGTTTTGACCTAGTCCTTGGCTAATACTTTCCGCAAAATGCTTGAAACATAGCATAAAGCCCTCAGCTGATTAGACAATAAAATTGATAATCATCTGTTGTAGCTGAAAAGATCCTCTAAAGGGGACACACTGCTAAGTCGAAGCTGATATCTCTCTGCTGAACGGAAGTTCTGACCTGAGATCCCTCAGTTCTCGCATTTAACCCCTAATTTATGTACAGATATCATTGTAGTATTCTTGCCTGTAAGACTGAATATTGAGATTCTGGATACGGGAGTATATTCAAGAGGTGGGACACATGAATTGAACTAAGTTCATAAAACACTTAAATAGTATCCTGAATAGATTGAAAATTGTATGAAAATTTAAGAGGACAATTATATCGTCAATCTATGTGAATCGTTTAGAACTTAAAACGATTAAAAGCTTAACGGTGCGTGTGATGTGTCTCAAAAACTGATATGATCCTCTTGTACAAACTCACAAAAATATGTTTGTACATATTTCATTTCGGCATTTAATTTCTGTCTTTGTATTCATGTTTCTTATTTTGAAAAATCCAAAAAGATTTTCGACAACTGATGTTGAAAAGCTGACATTCAAAATCTCAAAGGCTAAACATGATGAACAGACAGGTTGGCTAATTGATTTGAAATGTTTAAGATGATACATTAATTTGAATCAGAAATTGGAATGTTTCAAATTTTTAATCAGTTTTAAATGTGATAATTCTCAAATGTTTAGTTGATTCATTAAGTTGAATCACAACTTTATTGGTTTGTAATAGAGAGTTTGAGATGTGCAGGTTTCAGAATTGGTTGATACGGAAAGCCAGGCGTCGATCCCAAAAGCACGGAAGCTTGACGAAAGGGGGAGCCTGAAGATTCTGAAGAAAGAGAGCAATGGAAGCTGAAGACAGATCCACCGGGATTCTGTTCAAAGCAAGAAGAAGATTCAAGAGAGAGAGAAGACAAGTCACTACGAGTTTCACTACGAATTGACTGCGGCAATATCCAAGGGGGAGATTGTTGATGCATTTATTGTCTATCGCCTTCGTCAATTCGAGTCGTAGTGAAAAGCCGGAAGAAACCAAGACTTTGTAAATGTCATATTTAGTTAGAAATGGCAAGGTGGCAAACTTGTAATTAATGAGAACTTTCATTAAGTTGCCTTGACCATATAAATAGGAGGTTATGTCATGATTTTAGTTAGATTTGGTGGAAAAGAGTTTAGTAGAAGAAGTAAAAGACTTTCTAGAGAGAGAAAGTGTAGAGAGAGAAAGTGGTGTAATCGTGATTCTTGTACCATTCAAGTCGTATTTCTCAATGGAATCACGTTAGTAGTACGTTATTGTGTGTTCGGTCACGCACGTTCATGGATTCCACACGTGAAACGTTCGTTACGCAATCGAACAGCGTCAAAACCGGTCCTACACACTCAAATCCAAGGTATGTCTCCTGTGACTTTTGTATTTTGAGTCTTATATTTTAGTTTTTATTTAGTTAGTGATAATCTAGGGTTGGCTTTTGGTTAAATGTGGAGTCTTGCAAAATTTAGAGGATGTATGAGGTTGCGGATGGTTCGTTTTAGGTTCTTTCAGCAGGATATAGGTTGCGGGTTGTCCGGTTTGGGGCTTGATTGCAATATTCATCATGTCTTGGGTATAACGTTAGCCAACATTGAGTGTGGGGATTCGGTTGGGTGAATTTTTGACATAAAAATCAGATTTAGTCACTGTTTTGACCCATTTCGCTAATGCAAAATATAAAGTTTTCAACTTTACATCGGTTAACACTCAATGTTGGTTTGGACATTGGTTTGGTTTCAGGATGTTGTGATTTGCGGGTTGGGTTGGAATTTGATTTGCTGAGTTTAGCAATTGGTTTGGAATAAATTGACGTATAAAGCGCCAAATTTGCGTTATTGAACAAAAATTTTGACGAAGAATCAAAACCTCCTTTAATTAGGCGGCACTTTTCGACGCTAAAGTTTGTTTTAAATTAATACATGGCTGATTTTAAGCAAGTTTGGATGTCGATGACGGTTGGGTAGGCACTTGGATTTACTTGAGGGCAAGTAAAGTGCCAGGAGAAGGTATGGTTTGTAATTTGTGTACTTTGCGTCTAAATTAGATCGAGTCTAGTTCAATGGTTAGTTTAGGGTCTTTGGTGTCCTTTTAATTGTGTTTGAGTCGTCTTAGTGTCTTATTGCGTCTTTTGCTCACTTGATTTGTGATACCATTCGCCCATACTCAATCTCCATTCGGACGAGGTTCGGTTTATGCTTAAAAAGAGATTTGCAAAACGTTGCTCTAACATCACTTTGTTTTAAACTACGGCCGCGAACGTAATGCTATACGGCCGTTGTTTTTGTATATTATAAAAAAATTAAAAAAATATATAAAATATATATAAAATAAAATTTTCAAAAATACAAAAAAATAAAAAAATTCAAAAATAACAAAAATAGTTCGTAACTAATATTCTGCTTTTCTTTGTCCTGTCATACATGAATTGTTTTGCAGAATGCCAGGTGCAGGAACTTCAAGTCGGGCCAGCAGGAAACGAGGCACAGATACTCGCCCAAGAGGGGGCCTAGTGAGTAGGGAGCTCGAGCCGGTTCAGCAGCTTGAACCGGAACCAATATGAGTTGTGCAACAGTCAGCCTACAGCAGGGTTATTGAGTACACGGGGCCGGGACGTCCGCATGGTCCACGTCAAAGGATCTTTGATAGCCCTATTTACAGTTTGAGCAGAATTCGGAGGAGTCGTGGAGGTTAGGTGCTTTGTTTACGGCAGAGCTGCTGCCGTATAGGAGGATTGATTGGGAGGTGTTGGATTGCTTAGGGGCAAGGGCCCGGGTGGAACAGTTGTTAGGACCGAAATTCAGGAAATTTTTGGATTGTCATGCACGACAGTACAAGGAAATCACGTTGGAGTTTCACTCGACTTTCGATTATAAGCAAGGAAGTTTTAATGAAAATGGTGCAATATTCTTTGCCTTGGGTAGGAAATCTTATGAGATGACAGTCCCTGAGTTTGCGGTGGCGACTCAGTTTTATACGGAAGAAGAGGTTAGGGCTCCCGAGTTTATTAATAGTTTGCAGGGAGTGTTTAAGAAACAGCGTGGGTTTTGTGTTCTTGCGGGTGAGTTAGCGAGGTTTTGGAGCACCATATCGAGGGTGCCATACGCTTTGGGGGCAGTTGCTAGTGATATTACTGATCCAGTTCTTCGTTATATCCACAAAATTCTAGCAGCAACTCTAGTTGGTAGAGGAGAGGGAGACAACAAGGTTAATCAGGTGAGCTTATTTTGTCTGATGTGTATGGTTGAGCAAAGGCCAGCCAACTTGGCGACTGTGTTTGCTTTGTCTATGAAGAGGTTATGGAGGGGTGGTGCTGCAGCCCGTATTTACTGTGGGTCGTTGATTACTTGGTTGGCCGAGAGTTTAGGTGTGTTTGAGAGGTACCCGGCTGATAAGATGAAGAAGGGCCCTGACCCTTGCTTTATGAGTGTTAGGGATTTGCAGTCTGCTGCGATTATAGCTCGTATTGATCCGATTACTTGGGAGCCGATACGAGAGGGTCCACAGGTTCAGCCTCCGCCTGGATCAGGTGCTGCAGAGGCTATGCAGGGTGCGGTTCCTACCCGTTGTCAGAGGCCTCGTATTCCCCGTATTCATCAGGATATTCTTGCTAGGCAGTACCCGTTAGCGCAGCCACGACCCGATCCACTTACCTTGGATTCGTTATATGATTCTATGCAGGCGGGTTCCGGTGACTTGCGTATGTTTGTTGATGATCAGATCAGTGGGCTTAGGCAGGAGGTGTTAGCAGAGGTTGTGGCAGGTAAGAGGCGATTGGAGGATGGTATGCGAGTCATTATGCAAAGTCTTCATGCGCAGCCACCATCTTCGTAGCAGCAGTCTGAGGCAGGGCCCAATGGGACACAGGCGGGTGATGAGGTTTTGGATGATGCGGAGTTGAGCGAGCATGCAGCGAGGATGACAGCTTATATCTTTTGTTTATTTTTTTTATCTTTATGCTGTTTTTAATCCTCGTCTATTGTTTTGTACTTAAATACGTTAAACAGGTTTGTTGGGATTTTGGGGATGGTTGACGCTTGGTTGTTGGATGTTTGCACTAACACTTATTATCCTATATATTATCTCTTGCTAGTGTTTGGTGTTTGCGTGATTAGGTTGGTATTTGTAGCCGCTTTCGTTCGCGTGTCCGAGGTTAGGAGTTGTTTGCTGAGCGCGTTTCGAATTGAGGGCTTATGTGGAAACGACTGACACTTTGACAGTCTCACATACTCAGCTTATGTGGAAACGACTGACACTTTGACAGTCTCACATACTCAGCTAAGTCGTTTCCCTTTTTGTTGTTGTATATTTTTATTTATTTCGTTTGCAGTTTTTATTTTTAGGTAGTTGTTGAGTCGTATTTTCGTTCTTGCATTAGGGACAATGCAATCTCTAAGTGTGGGGATGGGATACATGTAAATAATCGAGTCTTAAATATGAAAAATACAAAAAAATTAAAAATTTGAAAAAATCCAAAAAATTGAAAAATCAGAAAATGTCTTTCGAATAAGAAAAAGAAGTTTGCAAATTTACACGGAAAATGATAGAAAAGATAAATTTTTGCTCGGGTTTGAATAATAATAATATGAGTTAAAATAAATCGAGCTTGCGTCTAGTTAGGGATATGTGGATAGGCCCAGGTTTGGTTTTAAGTCCCTTTGAGTTAATATACCTTAATTGTCGTTCTGCTAGTGGGTTTTCGCCTGGGAAATATGGGAAATTAAAACTGCCAATAAGAGTATAAGGGGCACCGTTATAAGTTAAAACCGTTAGAGTTTGTGATCATGCGAAAAAAAATATAAAATAAAAAGCGAGCTAGAAACTAAATGAAAGTAGTGCATTCCTATGTAGTCTGGGCTGGGGATAGCGACTCTACAGCCGGATTGCCTCTAGGGTGTGTGAAATCGACCGTGCAAAGAAAAAGTAAAAAAAAGTACTGAAACCTAAGTAATCTGTGGTTGGGGATAGCGACTCTACAGCCGGATTGCCTCTTGGTTAGGGAAAGCATCGTCTACGCTCACTTAGAAAAAAAAATGAAAAAAAAATCTGATTGTAAACTCTCCTGGTTTTGATATAAGACGGTTGGGAATTGGTCCAGTGATCGTTCCTTTAGTCCTATAAGCTTGAGGCGGGAGTAGGTGGACTGTAGATTCTAGCATGAGGCCCAAGGTAGATTGACCGCACTTAAATTAAATTCACATGATAAGGGCTTAGGATTGGATTCGGGTTTAAGGGGACAAGTATATTCGCAATCGCAGCTAACGCAAGCCTTGGTTTTAATAAGATAAAATAATTTTCGATCCGAGTGATTATTTGTCTCTGATTCCGTTGCATAATTCTTTTTCGAGGACGAAAAAAGAGTAAGCGTGGGGATGTTTGATGTATTGCAAAATACATCTTTTATTCGTGTACAGTTTGTATAGTTTTCGTTATATTTAGTTTTGTTTTTTTTGTTAGAATATGCATACTATTGATCAAATCGTGTTTCGCAAGTCTTGATGTTTAAATATGCAAGAAACCGAGTGGAATGAGCCAAAATATTGAAGTGCCAAGTCTTGAAGCATGTTGGAAAGGTCGGGGAGTTGAAATAGAGTTAAAAAGCTGAAAAAAGAGTTTCTGGCACCCCGTGAGAAGTTTCTGGCACCCGGCGAGAGACTGGAGATGTTACAAGAGAAAAAAAACAAGGTGGCACCCCACCACCCATTCCTTCAGTGGGTGGCGCCCAGCCAGAAGCCTGTAGCTGGCGATTTTTGTTATGGAAAGTCATATATATCATCTAAAAACTTGAAAAAAAAACCCTAGATCGATTTTGGGACTTCTTGGGCGAAATTTTGAGCATTCTTAGAGCAACTTTGGAGTTCTCGAAGCATAGTCATCGGTACGAGTTCGGGGAAGAAGACTTGAAGATCTAATCGGGTTTTCTAGTTCTTTATTCTTGACTTTTCTTACGAAACTTGTTATGATGAATTCGTGTTTAGCCAACTTTGATTTGTTTTCACGTTTTAACATGCTCGGCTAAATTTATAAATCACCTAGACTTGGTGAATGGATTAATATAAAGTTTTTACCGTTTATGTTATTTGCATGATTTGTATGGATTAATTGTGTTTAGTAAAAAGTTTGGTTAAATAATTTGATGTATATGCATGCTTTGAGTTGGTTTATTGTTATTATTTGCTTCATATGATTCTTAGTGACGGTCTATATCACAACATAGAGTGATATTAGGGTTTAGGATTTCGGTGAGTGTCTATATCACGTTAGAAAACCTTAACTCTTTAGGGAGAATTGCGCAATAACCCCTAGAAGTAATTGATAATAATTTACTAAGTCTTAGTGTTCTATTAGTCCTAATACCTGGAAAGTGAGGGGCTATTGGTAGGTCTTACCCGGCGAATTGCTTTAGATAGTCCTTGGAAAAGGTCATGTCTTGGTTTACCTGTCGGTTTTATTAGTCTATCAAGTCAAATTGATTACTTCAAACTACCCTAGATCTATGATTGGAAAAGAGTAGGTCAACATTAGGGTACTTACACAATAATTAGACAACTGGAAAGGCGTCTAATAACCGGTAGGATTAACGGCCTAGGTAGTTCCACAGGTTTCTCCTTGAGAAGGGTCGAGGGGCTTAGTTGGTTCTTAATAGGTTTAGTACTTTAAGATCCCGGTTCCATAATTCGTGCATTTAACTTAATCGGTAATTCTTTAAAAATAATCCAGGATTCTTGTCTAGGTGGTCTCGTTCTCATATAAGAAAAGTCCTCAGTCTTAATTCGTGGTTAGTCTAGTTCTAGTTAATTTAGTAGTTTAATTTAGATTTCCTAGATTTTCCATAACCCCCCCAAAACAATTAAACAAGTTAAGTCGTGTCTGTCAGCGTCTGTTAGAGTCTAGTCTACGTGATACATAGAGTCCTATGGTTCGATATCCGGACTACCTAGGTTTTACTACATTGATTGGTACGCTTGCCGATTGTGTGGTTTTAGGTCGAGTCTAGAATTAAAGCTTTTTAGTGTCTAGCTTAGAGAGTCTAATGTAGTTAATTTGTATAGTCTGTTCAGCACACATCACACGAAATGTCCAGGTCCTTTGAGATTGAACTCCAGGTCGCACGAGGTGACCAGGTCATTTGAAATTGAACTCCAGGTCGCACGATGTGATCCAGGTCGTGTGAGAGTGATCCAGGTCGTGTGAAGTTGAATTCCAGGTCGTTTGGATTTTTACCCGGTTGTTTGAAAAGTATCCAGCTCGTTTGGAGTAATTTAAGTTTGTACGGTTTATGGATTTTCAGCTCACGTGACATTTCAGACTGTTTGGAATCGATAGTTTGTGAAATTGTTCGTACCGAAACATGGATTCTGAAATTTACAACGCATTTGCTACCCCGATCACTATGGCTCAGAATGTGAACTTAGAAAATGAAATGGGCACCATGCAAAAACCGCCTAAGCTAATGAATATCAAGGAGTATAGTGGATGGGAGGAATGTTTCGAAAATTGGGTTCAAGCGAATCACTTAGAGGCGTGGGAATGTGTTAAAGAACGATATGTTAGACCGATTGATGAATACGGAGAGATTGTTGCTATTAAAGAGTTAGATGAAAAAGAGAAAAAGAAATACAAAAGTGAAAAGATGATGATCAGTATATTGCAACAAGCCATTAAGGAGGACATCTTGATCTTATTGCAACACAACGAAGTGCACACTCAATGTGGAAAGCACTAAAAACGAAGTTTGTTGGCAGTTTAGACATGATCAAGAACAAAAAATCGCTTTTGAAGAAAGAATTTGATTTATTTCATGGATTGAAAACTGAAAACACCAAAATGATTATAGAAAGATATTGCAATTTGGTGGTTAACATGAAGCGATTGGATATCAAGAAAGATAGAGAAGAATGGGTGGAAAAGTTGGCCGATGCGTTGCCACAAGATGTTTGGGGCACATATCTTATGATTTTGAAGAATAATGGTGAATTTGAGAATCTATCGCTGAGCAAGTTTATTGAAAAACTCGAAGTTCAAGAGATGGAACAACGGAAGATGGCGAAAATGAAGAATTCTAATGGTGAACAGGACATTGGTCTGTACTACAAAGGAAGTACGATTGATAAGACCAACATTTCACCAAAGATCGAAACTGCATTTAACGCAAACAGTTCTTCTGGAGGGTCATCTCAAGGATCAAACAACAATAATGGATTCTCTTCATATCCATCATTTGATCCAAATTTTTCAACAACCAATACTAAACCGCAAAGCTCATACAACAATAATGGCCAAGTACTACAATGCAACATTGCATTACATCTTCAGAATGGTCAGAATTTCTCGGAAGAGGTTGCCAAAGGTCATATGTCTTTATTGGTGACCGTATTAGAGTCTTATGAAAGTTTGGTAGCCGGAAGGATTGGTAATCCAGTGTTGACCAAAGAGGATTATGATCAGATTGATGCTGAAGAGATGGAACTAATGGATATAAAGTGGTGTATGGCTAGTGTGTTAAGAAGAGCTGAGAAGTTTAAACAGAACACTGGAAGAGATGATTTCCGTGATGCTGGAACTTCACCTTTAGGTTTTGATAAATCTAAAGGTACTTGTTTTCCTTGCAGGGAGAAGGGGCACTTTAAGCGAGAATGCACAAATCGCGAAGCAAGTGGAGCTCAAAATCTATTCGGCAACAATGATTATCATCGAAAAGCGATTTATCATCAAATTGCTCTACAGCCGCATCAACAACAATCACCTCAAACTTCACATGCTAGGAAGGATCCGATAGAAGAGCCATCAAAGAAAGCTTATCTAGTTCATCAAGAAGATGAAAGAATTCCAGAAGGTTTTAATTGGGATCATTATGATCCTAACAGAACTTCAGATTCTAAAGCATTTGTTGCTCAATTTTTGAAGATTCAACTGCTGAAGATGAAATAGTGTATGCTTATTACGAATCTCAGCAATTCAGTCCTAAAAAGAAAGAAGAAGAATCAGTTTCAACAAAAGAGGCTTCAGAAAAGGCACCAATCTTTGATCACTCATCAGATGAAGAGAGTGATGATGACAGTGAAGAAATTCGAAAACTTGAATATTATAAAAGAGAACTTTCACCTGTTAGGTATAATTTGTATTTTGCAGGTAAAATGGAAGAGATCAAAGAAAGACATGCTGCGAAAAAAAAAGAATCATAAGGCAGCAACTGTTGAAGAAAAAATCAAACCTGAGGAAAATGTTCGAGTAGTAAAGAAGGAGGTTAACGAAATTCCAGCTATCAAGGTTGAGAAGGAAGCAGATACTGAAAAGATACCCCAGAAGTGTGAAAATTGTGATACTGTGAAAAGGCACAACAACAAATTGATTCATAACATGAATAGACTGAAAGAATCTTATGATGTTTTAAACAAAGCAATGAATCAATATAGCAAGTCAAGCAATGAAGAAGAGATAGCTATGAATACACTCAATGGAGCGTTCATGACGAAGCAGAAAATCATCAATCAGTACATTGAGAAATGTGCTGAACTTGAACAAAAATTGGAAACTCATAGGATAGAAACTAAGAGGGTAAACAGGTTATTGAAAAGTTATTCATGTGCTTCTTACGTGATTGACAGGATTTACCCTATAGTAGAAGGCATGGAAGCGTTTGAAGAGAAGAAATATGAAGTAAAGAATACTGGTAAGAAACATAGTACCAATTATACAAAGTGTGCACCTCTGCTTGAAGAAGGATATTCTCCACGAAATCCTAATTCAGAAAGAGTCAAAAAGGCAACCAATTTAAAGTGGCAATCTGAACCTTCAGATGGATTGCCAGATAATATTGACATCACATTCACTGCATCTGACACTGATCAACAATCTGAGTTGATTAAGAAAGTGGTGGATCATGTGTTAGATAAAGATGAAACCGAGGAGTCAAAGTCAAAGTCAAAGTCAAAGTCAAAGTCAAAGTCAAAGTCAAAGTCTGACACTTCAAGTCCAACAATTGAAAAGGGAAAAAGGGTTTACAATAATGATTTTCTGATATCAAAAAATAATTTGAATGACGAAACATTCAAAGTAGCATATACTTTGAATGACTCCGACAAATTATATTCTGATGAAGAATTTCCAATAAGAAGTGTACAAACTGAACAGATTAAAAAGGTTTTCAAATTAACAGAAATTAATATTTCTGAAATAAAAGATAAAAACCTTTCTGAAAAACCTAAACAATACACTTCAAGAGTTCAATAAAGGTTAAACAAGAAAAAAGGTTTTGGTCCAAATCACAAAAATAATTTCAAAAAGAAAGGATTAGGTTTTATTCCAAAAGAAAATGAAAAATGTGTTAAAGATTTGAAATCGAAAGTAGTGTTGGTGCATTCATCTATTGTCTTCGTCTTATATCGAGTCTCAGTTTATTATATTTGAACATGAAAGTTTGAAAGGGTTTAGTTTGAAAGGGTTTAGTTTGAAAGGGTTTAGTTTGAAGGGGGCTTAGTTTGAAATGCATCCTGTCCGTTTGAAACACTTTCAAACTAAAGGGTCACTTTCAAACTAAAGGGTCCCTCCTATAAATAGGTTTCAAACTTTCACCATTTGTAACTTTCCGGCTAGAGCAACGAAGTGCTGCCGAAGTGTTGTCAGGTTGTAAAACGTTCTCAAATCAATAATACAACAGTTTATAGTGTGAATCTAGCTGAATTGACCTCTACACGTCTGTTTCCGCCGTTCGTTTAGAGATAAACTCTTCTGATCGACTCGTTCGGGTCTGAAATCGATCCTACAAGTGGTATCAGTGCTCAGGAGGAAGAGTTCTATACAATTCAGCTGCATTTTCTGTTTCTACATCTTTCTTTTTCGAAAATTACAAGTTTTCACGGTTGAAATCGGCTGAAACTCTCACAATATGTGCGTAATGGTGTTTTAACAAAGCCTTGAGAATTTCAGGTCAAAAATCGAAGTAAAAGTGGGAAAAATGGCATGAAATATGGGTTCCGTTTGAACGTAGAAGCTTCCTATCGTTTGAAAATTGATTCTGTCGTTTGAAAACCTCTCTATCGTTTGAAATATCGTTTGAGGTGATCGTTCCGTTTGAAAATTTGTCCATTCCGTTTGAAATATGCTTCATATCGTTTGAAACTGTACCTGACCATTTGAAAGTTGCCATCGTGACCGTTTGAAACTGGTCTGGCCGTTTGAGATTAACCCTGTCCGTTTGAAAATTAACCTTGTCAGTTTGAAAGGTAACCTGACCGTTTGAAATCTGAACCTTTCCGTTTGAAAATGACTGACCGTTTGAGGGTGTGACTGTTTGAAGCTGTGTCCGTTTGAAATACATTCCGTTTGAAACAAATTTGCCGTTTGAAAGATGGTTCAGTAGGTCATGTGATCATCGGCCCAAGAAAGTGTTTTGTCAGACTTAGTGGAGTCCTTGGTCAAATCCGATTTATACACATTATATTTTATCAGCCCATGTGATTGGTCATTCACTCGGTCCAAACAAAATATAAAGAAGTTGCCGACCCATCAATTGTTTTGTAATTGGCCCATGTGTTTACTTCCGTGATCGGCCCAATAGATGTATAACATGTTAATGTTTGACAGGTTATTGGTTAGGGTGGCCCAATAAAAGTTTAGAGTCAACCCACTACATGTGAGGTCCAATGGGAGTTGTCGGCTAAATACACATCATCGGTTTAATAAGCAAACAATTAAATTGATTGTTTCATATAAAAAGTTGGTCCAATCGTATATTAAAGAATATATTGAAGTTGTTGACTTGTGAAATTGTTTGTCAGCCCACTACCGATTTTGTGACCAAATCAAGTTAATGCATACATAAATTGGTGGTGTATTTTAATAAAAAAGATCGGTACATGTGTCAGCCCAATTAGAATTGAATGTGTGAGTTGATTCTTTCAATAGTTGTTGGCCATTAATATTGTTTTGCAAGTTAATCACTTGGTCTAATAGTATCAGCAGCCCGTTCATGTGTTTAACATCGGCCCATTCAATGTTTAGTGAAGCCCACTTTATACTCGGAACTATTGGAAAGTGTTTTGTTTGAACATGTGGTTTATAAGTAATTTTAAGTGAGCTGTCGGCCCATGTGCTGTTGTTGATAATCAAGGTTTGTTTTAAAAAAAAGGGTGATTACAATCAAGTGGTTAATTTGCATCAAAAGTTCAATTGAAGGATCGTACCAGATCAGGTCATTTGAAAAAGTCATTGAACATCTTCCGGGTCATAACAGTCCGCACAGTGTGTCAACCTTCAATCCGCACAGAATATTCACCAGTTCGAGTACCATTTCGATTCTATTAATTGATAAATCTTTAAACTGATTGTTTGTTTGGTTTGTCAGGTGATTTAGGTATTCTTACAAGGTGATACAAGTGTGAAACATGGACGAGGAATTCTACAACGCATTCGCTACTCCGAGTACCCCAATCACTGTTTCTCAAACCACAATGCTCGAAAACGAAACGGGAACAATACAAAAACCACCCAAACTATTGAACATTGAAGAATATAAAGGATGGGAGGGTCGGTTCGAGAACTGGGTACAAGCGAACTATCTTGATGCATGGTAATGTGTCGAGACAAAATATGTTCGACCGATGAATGATGATGAAGAGCCTGTTCCGATAAAAGATCTGAGTGCTGATGCTAGAAAGAAGTACAAAGATGAGAAAATGATGTTAAGTCTTCTTCAACAAGCAGTGAAAGAGGATATTATGGTGCTTTTGCAACACAATGGAACTTCATATTCAATTTGGAAAGCTTTAAGGTCAAAGTTTCGTGGTAGTGAAGAAATGGTCAAAAGCAAGAAATCGCTTCTAAAGAAAGAATTTGATTTGTTTCGCGGGTTAAAAAAATGAAAGTACAAGAGAGATTATCGAAAGATACTGCAATTTGCTTGCTAACATGAAGAGATTGAGTATTGAAAAAACAAATGAAGAGTTGATTGAAAAACTTGCTGATGCTTTGCCATATGAAACTTGGGGCACATATCTTATGATGTTAAGAAACAAGAAGGGTTTTAGCAATTTGACACTCAGCAAGTTTATTGAAAAAATAGAAGCTCAAGAAATGGAACAACGGAAAGTTATCCGAATGAAAGATTTTGATGGTGAACAGGACATAGGGTTATATTATAAGACAGGAGTGAATGAGAAATCATCAAATCTATCTCCGAAGGTTGAGACTGCCTACAGTGCTAAAAATTCATCTGGAAGTCCATCGTCTGGGTCCAACAGCAAAACCAGCTTTACTTCATTTTCATCAAATGATCCAAACATTTCTGCAACTAAGAACGGGAGAAAATTACAGTGCAACATTGTGTTGAATCTTGAAAATGATCAAGATTATTCTGAGGAAGTTGCCAAAAACCAAATGTCTTTATTAGGAATGGTTTTGGAATCTTACACTTGTTTTATTGCAGGTCGTATTGGCAATTCAATGTTAACCAAAGAAGATTACGACCAAATAGACGCTGAAGAGATGGAGCTAATGGATATAAAATGGTGTCTGGCTAGCGTGTTACGGAGAGCTGAGAAATTCAAACAAATCATGGGGAGAGATGATCTTCGTGATGCAAATGTTTCTACTTTAGGTTTTGACAAATCTAAAGTCACTTGTTTTCGGTGCAGGGAAAAAAGACACTTCAAGAGGGAGTGCACTAACCGAGAAGCAAGTGGGGCTCAGAATCCGTTCAACAACAATAATGATTACTATCGGAAAGCCATCTATCACCAAGTTGGTCAACAATCATCTCAACAACATAAACATCAAGCTCAAACTGCACATGGAAGAGATGTGATTGAAGATTCTGGAAAAAGAGCTTGTGTGGGTAATTATGATAGCTTGTGTGGAAAAAGAAAGGATGGTAGTGCTTTGATAATTGATCAAGATGATGACAGATTACTAGAGGGTTTTAGCTGGGAAAATTTTACCTGGGATGATTACATTCCTGATCAAACCAAAGCCTATACTGCTTTCATGGCAAAGGTTGAAAGTGATAGTGATGATGGTACTGAGTATTGGGCAAGAAAATTCAAAGCTGATATGAAATTGCTTGCTGAAAGTGATAGTGAAGATGAAAGAGCCAAGAAGAAAAAGAAAAAGATCAAGACACCTGTGAGCAGTGATGTCACGGCCCCCGACCCGGTTTGACCCGTTTCAGGAGCCGCGGGACAGAAATCCCGTGATATTTATTTATGTGATTTTAGCAGCGGAATTTTAACATCAGGATCGTTGTAAAGCTAAAAACTTTTCCCGATTATTTCATTTCACAATTTGGGATAAAACCCTGATAATTTACAATAATAAGATTTTTCTGATAAATCTTTATTTTTAAACATATTTCTTTATTTTATATTGAGCCACTATTTTAAGCTTGAAATGCTCCTCGGCACTTTTCCTGATTTACAGTAGATCACCTGAAACATGTTTGAAAAAGGTTTTTGTCAGCGGGAAATACTGAGTGAATCATTCATTTTACTGAAAAGACACATTTATTATAATTCACAGTGTTAAGATCTTTTACGCATGTTTCTGATATTAACGAACTACCCACAGTATTTGTCACTCGACCGGATCTGTGACAGTGGTCATATCACCATTGGCTGCCCCAATGAATGACGTAAATCAATTAAATTAGGTTCGCCCACCTAAAATGATTTAAACTGTAGTAATGTGCACAATACCCCACATACTGGCTGTAATTTGGTGATTACATCAACTTAATCACTGTAATTACAATTCTGAAAATAATTTGGAGTATTGTAAAACAGTTGATAAAAAGAGAATGACTCACATTGCAGATTTAATATGGATAGAATATGATTTAGCCCTGTTAACCTAATTTCAACAATAATGCACACAAAACAGGGTTAGTGATCAATACAGCAGTTACGATAACTCACAAGATCAAATTCTCACAATGAACGACAAAGTGCGATACTTAAACTCATTCATCGAATTAACGACGAACGACAAAGTATAACCCTAATGTGGGCGGCACTTAAACATTTTTTGGATATATTGATCTCGGAAAATGAATCGTAATAGCGATCGAGTGATTACCCTGTTTTGCGGCAGCAATTCAAAAGCAGTGTGGGTGTTTAATTGTAGTAAAACGACCTTAACTCGACGTACAGACAACTATTTTACGTCGTTTCAACTCCCAGATTCAAGTCCCAAGGTCCTCTATTTATACTGAAAATTGGCATCTCCCGCGTGTCGCGGCAGAATTCGGGGAACCTCCCGCGTATCGCCTGGGATTCCAATTTAGGGTAGGGTAGGTTTCGTGTCCAGTAGCTTGGGTGAGTTGACAGTTTTGTTAAATTCAACTTAGACAACGAATAATAAGGATAATATCGATTAGGGTTTAACCCCCCCTGAGTTTTAGGGGCCCTGATCCTGATTCCAATTGTTCCGAAAATTTTAGGGTTAGTGCGAAATTACTTGGGTGTCTCAATTAGGGTTTCCTTATTGACTAATTATCACTCTAATTATTAATTTTAAGGAGAGTTGTTACATCCTCCCCACCTTAGGAAAAATCTCGTCCTCGAGATTCATTGAAACAGATGAGGGTACTTGCGCTTCATTTCTGATTCCAGTTCCCAAGTGTATTCCGGTCCTCTCTTTGAATTCCATTTGACTTTCACCAGTACGAGTCGTTTGTGTTTGAGAAACTTGATTTTCTTATCTTCTATTTGTAAGGGTTTCTCTATGAATTTCAGCTTTTCGTTTACCTCTACATCTTGAAGAGGTACTACCAGGGATTCGTCTGATAGACACTTCTTGAGATTTGATACATGAAATACATCATGTACTCCAGCTAGTTCTTCTGGTAGTTGTAAGCGATAAGCAACTGGTCCGATTTGTTGAATCACTGGGAATGGTCCAACATATCTTGGACTCAGTTTTCCTTTCTTACCAAATCGTACTACTCCTTTCCAAGGAGATACTTTCAAAAGTACTTTGTCTCCTATCTGGAATTCGAGTGGCTTGCGGCGATTGTCTGCATAGCTCTTCTGGCTATCTCTGGTTGTTTTCAATCTTTCCTTGATTTGGGTTATCTTGTTTGTGGTTTCTTGCACGATTTCTGGACCTGATAATTGACTTTCTCCTATTTCTGCCCAACATACGGGAGTTCTGCACTTGCGTCCATACAGTGCTTCGAATGGAGCGGCTTCAATGCTTGAGTGATAACTATTGTTATAGGAGAATTCAATTAATGGTAAATGATTATCCCAATTACCTCCAAAGTCAATTACACATGCTCGGAGCATATCTTCTAGAGTTTGGATCGTCCTTTCACTTTGTCCGTCGGTCTGTGGATGATATGCAGTACTTAAATTGAGTCGGGTTCCCATTGATTCTTGGAAACTTGTCCAGAAACGGGAAGTGAAACGACTATCTCTATCCGATACAATGGAGAGTGGAACTCCATGTAAGGATACTATTTCATCTACATACAACTTGGCTAACCTTTCCATACTAAAGGTTTCCTTCATTGGTAGAAAATGAGCGGATTTGGTTAATCGGTCTACGATCACCCAAATGGCATCATTACCTTTTCTGGTTTTGGGTAACTTAGTAACAAAGTCCATTGTTATGAGTTCCCATTTCCATACAGGCATTTCTAATTGTTGTAGTAGACCTGAGGGTTTCTGATGTTCGGCTTTAATTTGTGAACAAGTTAAACACTTAGATACGTATTCGGCTATATCCTTTTTCATTCCTATCCACCAAAAATTCTTTCTTAAATCTTGGTACATCTTATTGTTTCCTGGGTGTATAGTATACCTAGATTTATGAGCTTCCTCTAAAATCTTTGATCTTAAATTTCCTTGTTTAGGTACCCAAATTCTGCTGTTATGGAATTTCCAGATTCCATCCTTTCCTTGTTCTCATTCTTTTAGGTAACCTTTCATTCCTTCGGCATCGTCCTTGATTGCCGTTTCCTGAATTTCCTTCAATTGTTCCATTAAATCTACTTGTAGATTTATTCTAAGAGCACGGACTCGCTTTTGCTTTTCATGGAACTTACGACTTAAGGCATCTGCGACTACGTTTGCCTTTCCTTCGTGATATTGAATATCACAATTGTAATCACTCAGGATTTCCATCCATCTTCTTTGCCTCATGTTTAACTCTTTTTGCCCAAATATATATCTTAAACTCTTATGATCTGTATAAACAGTAAACTTACTTCCATACAGATAATGTCTCCATATCTTAAGGGCAAAAACTATAGCTCCTAATTCTAAATCATGAGTCATGTAGTTTTCCTCGTGCTTCTTCAATTGTCTGGAAGTATACGCAATTACCTTTTTGCGTTGCATCAACACACATCCGTATCCTAATTTTGAAGCATCACAATATACCTCAAAATCTTCTGTTCCTTCTGGTAAGGCTAAGATTGGAGCATTGGTTAATTTCTGCTTTAGAATTCTGAAGGCTTCTTCTTGTTTATGTCCCCACTCAAACTTAGTGGCTTTACAGGTTAGCTTAGTTAATGGTACAGCTATTTTGGAAAAATACTTAATAAACCGTCTATAATAACCGGCCAAACCTATAAAACTTCTAATTTCCATTGCAGTTTGCGGAACCTTCCAATTGGTAATTGCTTCTATCTTAGCAGGATCTACGTGAATACCTTCGTGATTCACCATGTGTCCTAAGAATTGCACTTCTTGTAGCCAAAATTCACATTTTGAGAATTTAGCGTACAACTTTTCTTTTCTTAACAAAGTTAAGAGTGCATGCAAGTGCTGGCAATGTTCGACCTGACTTTTTGAATAAATAAGTATATCGTCTATGAAAACAATTACAAATTTATCCAAATATGGTTTACAGATCCTGTTCATCATGTCCATAAATGCTGCGGGTGCATTAGTTAATCCAAAGGGCATGACTGTAAACTCATAATGTCCATACCTAGTCCTAAATGCAGTTTTAGGTATGTCTTCTTCTTGAACCTTTAATTGATGATATCCGGAGCGCAAGTCTATCTTAGAAAAATATTTAGCGCCTTGTAATTGATCGAAAAGATCATCAATCCTAGGTAATGGGTATCGATTCTTAATTGTAACCTTATTCAATTCTCTATAATCGATACACATTCTCATCGATCCATCTTTCTTTTTCACAAACAACACCGGTGCACCCCAAGGGGATGAACTAGGTTGTATAAATCCTTTGCTTAGTAATTCATCTAATTGCTTCTTTAATTCTAACATTTCGGTAGGAGCTAATCGATAGGGTGCCTTGGCTATCGGTGTAGTTCCTGAAATTAGATGAATCCTAAATTCTACCTCCCTATCTGGTGGTAACCCAGGTAAATCTTCTGGAAATACATCTGGGTATTCTGAGACTACAGGGATTTCCTTAAGTTCTTTTCCTTTAGTACAAATGATTACTGAAATCATATATACTATTCCCTGCTTCTGTTCATAATTAGCAACTTTCATTACTGATATGAACTTCAGTGGCTTTCGAGGTTTATCTCCTGAAATCTTAATTATCTCTCCAGTAGGTGCTTGAATTTCTATAGAGTTTCTATCACAAATGATTTGAGCATGGTTGGCTATTAACCAATCCATTCCTAACACAACATCAAACTCGGCTAATTTCATAGGCAATAGGTTTGCAGTAAATTTATGACCTAAGAGTTCTATTTCTACTTTTTGCAAAACCTGATGGATTTTGACTGAATTCCCATCTGCAGTTTCGACTGTAAAAATCTGCCTAACGGTAGTTAAAGGTAACTTAAGAGCTTGACAGAATGCAGTATTTATAAAACTTTGGTTTGCACCAGAGTCAAATAATACTTTTGCATAAATGTTGTGAACTAAAAACGTACCGGCTATCACATCCGGGATGAGCTCTGCTTCTTGAGTAGTTAGCTGGAATGCTCTGGCATTCTTCTTAGTAGCTCCTTCGGTCGCTTTGGGTTTGTTGTCTACGGGTTTGACTAACTTAGGACATTCTGTTTTGAAATGTCCGGCTTCTCCACAATTGTAACAAATTATGGATTTCTTCCTGCAGTTTTCTTCACGATGTCCTGTTGTCTTGCAAAAATTGCAAATTCTATTACGTTTTCCAAAATGGTTCTTCCTGCAAATTTTGCAGAACGGCACAGTTGAAGATTGCCCTGTTCCTTTCTTCTTGAAATTACTACTATTACCCATCCTAAATCCTTGGGTAATTTTCTGAGCTAGTTCCTTTTTCCTATCTTCATCCCTTGTGCATATTAGTTCATCAGTTAGGGTGTTAGCTAATTCTACTGCATCGTCAATAGTGCGAGGTCTCGCAGCCTTAACGATATTTCGAATTTCGCTAATTAATCCCCAAATATAGCGAGAAATGAGTACCGGTTCTGGCGAAGCCAGGTTAGGTACCACTCTAGCATATTCGAAGAATGTCGAAGTATAACCACGACAATCCACACCTAACATCCGATGAGTTAGGAACTTATTTGCCATTTGTTCCTTTTCATACTCAGGACAGAATTTTCTTTCTACCAGATTCTTGAATTCTTCCCAAGTCATAGCATAAGCCCTATTTCTTCCTTTAGCTTGTAACACAGTGTTCCACCATTCCAGTGCTCCTTCTTTAAACAGATTTGATGTGTACATGACCTGATCATCTTTGGCACACTTACTTATTGCAATTACTGCTTCGGTTTTCTCAAACCAACGCAGCGATGCAGTTGCCCTTTCATTGCCTGCAAATTCAGTGGGTTTACAAGCAAGGAATTCTTTGAAAGTGCAACCAGGTGTTGTAGCTTTCTGTTTCTTAGGGAGCGGCGTGTGCTGGGATTCATTATCATGATTAACATGATTATGGCCACCGTTTATACTATTACTGAAGTTATCTTCAGTAGTACGTTTACTAGGAATGATATGTTGCGGTTCGATTGGACTTTTTACAGCAGCAACAAATGCTGGAATAGCATTGGCTATCCCTTGAGCAACAATATTTTCAATATCTTGTCTAGTCATATATTGATCCCCTGGATGTTGCTCTGACTGATTAGCTTCATTTACCGGTTCATTACCATTATTAGCCATCTGATAATATATATTAATTAGTATCTTGATAAATAGCAATTTATACACAAACACTCAGAAAATTCATAATGCACATAAAGTCAAAACTATCGATTTCTCGATTCCATTTCATATCCGTTATAGTATGCATCACTACACACAGATATTTTACAAAGTTTTATTTGGAGTTATGTTACAGACTGATTTCACTATTTACTATACTATTACACAACTATAGTTTTACCATCTTCCTATCCCTCACCATTTGTTGTTCTAAAAACGCATTTCCCTTTCATCATACTTCCAAGCAATCTGTCCCCCTATCTCCCTGATTCTATTCCCTGCATCCATCAACTCTTCACCGAAATGGCGAAGTTCAGCCATATTCTCAGTGCTCATTGGTGGATTAGGTAGGGGTTCTGGGTCGAATTGTGGAAAGAAGGAATAAGGGTCATTGACAATATTTTGAAATTGCCAATCATTCATCCACCATTCTTCCATTTTTACAGGTTGGGCGTGGACTATTGGGTCTGGGATTGCTGGTGCAAAATTCATAGGGAGTGGATTTTCACTAGGATAGGTAAAAACATTTGTATTGACAGGCTGAATAGTTTCACAGTTTACCAATAGAAAATCTATTTTATTCTGAAAAGTTATTCCCTGGTTTTGGTTTTGATTGGAGCTCTCTCCGATTTCTATCTGAGTTGGTCTAGAACCTTGTCCTACTTCCATTTCTATTTCTTTAGAATATTCCTCAAACTGTATTTCCATTTGCCTAGAATCTTTCTTAACTTCAGTTTCCATCTCTTGCTGTTTAGAACTCTCCTTAATTACAATTTCTTTTCCTTTTTCTAAAGGGTTGTTTATTTTAGGAAGTTTCGGAACTGGCTTTTTCCTACGAATACGACTACCCCATACATAATTCTTCTTTTTCTTTCGTTTTGGCTTTGTCAAAGGTGGAGCATGGAATTCTACAGGTTGGTCCACATCAGTCAAGTATCCAGTAAACTCTTGGGAAACTTCTATATTCACCGGGTAAAGATTGAGGTTCTGAAAAGCTTCAGATATCTCGCTCATGCTGTGTAGCATATATGCATAATGCACAGAAATGCTATGTTAAAACTTTGGAACAAAGTTTAACAAATAACATCAAAGTTTTATTGCACATTATTTGTACAAAATACAAGAAAGAACACACACTCAGCTTTATTTATCTACTTACTGAGAAGTACTAGTACTAGATTTAGAGTACTTTAAAGTTTTGCATTTTCTGCTACAGTAGCTAGCATATACAAATTTGTCCATTTTTCATCTAACTTATCTTTCCACGGGGATTTATTAATTATCTCCTGGGTTTCCTTTTTAATCCTCTTTTCTCGGATTTGCTCCTTACTTTTCTTAATAATCATACTCCTTTTTCTAGGAGAAAGTGGATTTTCATACTGTGCTTTACGCACAAATATTCCTTCTTCAGGAATTGTAGGGAGCTTTGAAAATTTAGTTTTGGATGAACTTCCCTCTTCGTAGACTGACCTATCTAATTTAAGATAGATATCTTGTAACTTTTGCTTACCCATACTGTAACTAACAAATAGTCAATTAAAAACACATAATCACATAACAGTAATCAGGAAAAATTAAGTATCTGTTAAATACTTAATTAGCTTAACTCAGTGGCTCTGATACCACCTTATTTCTGTCACGGCCCCCGACCCGGTTTGACCCGTTTCAGGAGCCGCGGGACAGAAATCCCGTGATATTTATTTATGTGATTTTAGCAGCGGAATTTTAACATCAGGATCGTTGTAAAGCTAAAAACTTTCCCCGATTATTTCATTTCACAATTTGGGATAAAACCCCGATAATTTACAATAATAAGATTTTTCTGATAAATCTTTATTTTTAAACATATTTCTTTATTTTATATTGAGCCACTATTTTAAGCTTGAAATGCTCCTCGGCACTTTTCCTGATTTACAGTAGATCACCTGAAACATGTTTGAAAAAGGTTTTTGTCAGCGGGAAATACTGAATGAATCATTCATTTTACTGAAAAGACACATTTATTATAATTCACAGTGTTAAGATCTTTTACGCATGTTTCTGATATCAACCAACTACCCACAGTATTTGTCACTCGACCGGATCTGTGACAGTGGTCATATCACCATTGGCTGCCCCAATGAATGACGTAAATCAATTAAATTAGGTTCGCCCACCTAAAATGATTTAAACTGTAGTAATGTGCACAATACCCCACATACTGGCTGTAATTTGGTGATTACATCAACTTAATCACTGTAATTACAATTCTGAAAATAATTTGGAGTATTGTAAAACAGTTGATAAAAAGAGAATGACTCACATTGCAGATTTAATATGGATAGAATATGATTTAGCCCTGTTAACCTAATTTCAACAATAATGCACACAAAACAGGGTTAGTGATCAATACAGCAGTTACGATAACTCACAAGATCAAATTCTCACAATGAACGACAAAGTGCGATACTTAAACTCATTCATCGAATTAACGACGAACGACAAAGTATAACCCTAATGTGGGCGGCACTTAAACATTCTTTGGATATATTGATCTCGGAAAATGAATCGTAATAGCGATCGAGTGATTACCCTGTTTTGCGGCAGCAATTCGAAAGCAGTGTGGGTGTTTAATTGTAGTAAAACGACCTTAACTCGACGTACAGACAACTATTTTACGTCGTTTCAACTCCCAGATTCAAGTCCCAAGGCCCTCTATTTATACTGAAAATTGGCATCTCCCGCGTGTCGCGGCAGAATTCGGGGAACCTCCCGCGTATCGCCTGGGATTCCAATTTAGGGTAGGGTAGGTTTCGTGTACAGTAGCTTGGGTGAGTTGACAGTTTTGTTAAATTCAACTTAGACAACGAATAATAAGGATAATATCGATTAGGGTTTAACCCCCCCCCCCCCCCTGAGTTTTAGGGGCCCTGATCCTGATTCCAATTGTTCTGAAAATTTTAGGGTTAGTGCGAAATTACTTGGGTGTCTCAATTAGGGTTTCTTTATTGACTAATTATCACTCTAATTATTAATTTTAAGGAGAGTTGTTACAAGTGATGATGAAGAGGTTCCGGTGGTGAGAAGACAAAAAGTGAAAGAAGTGCCTAAATTCAAGGTTGAGGAAGAAGTTGATGCGAAAAAGATTCCAGTGAAGTGTGAGAACTGTGAAGCTATAAAGAAGCAGAACAGCACACTGATTTACAACTTAAACAGTTTGAAGGAATCTTACGATGTGCTGAACAAAGCAATGAACCAATACAACCAAACGAGTGAAGAACAAGCAATTGCAATGAAGACACTTCAGGGAGCATTCATGATCAAACAGAAAGTAGTGAATAATTACATCGAGAAGTGTGCTGCTTTGGAACAAAAGCTTGAGTTGCAAAGAATTGAAACTGAAAGAGTTAATCGTTTGTTAAAAAGTTACTCATGTACTTCTTATGTCATTGACAGGATTTATCCGACGGTTGAAAGTATGAAGGCATGGGAAGATGATGAGGTAACTGAAGAAAAGGAAGCTGGAAAAATTGCTGATGAAAAGACTTTGGAAAAGAAGAAGAATGACAAGAAGAAAACAACTGAGAAGAAAGATTCTGGTAAGAAACAAGGTGTCAGTTATAACAAGTGTCCACCTCCGCTGGAAAATGGATATTTGCCGAGATACCCAAACGATGAAAGAGTCAAAAAGGCAACAAATTTACAGTGGGAGTCGGAGTCGTCTGTCAATCTTCCAGATAGTATTGATGTTGTGTTTACATCGTCTGACACTGATCAACAGTCTCAATTGATGAAGAAAGTCGTGGATCATGTGTTAGAAAATGATGAGATAGAGGAGTCAAAGTCGGAGTCCGCGTCAGAGTCAAAGTCTGAGTCAAGCACTCCGGGTCAAACAGAAAAACAGGGAAAAATAGTCTATGACAAAGAATTCCTGTTATCAAAATCTAATTTGGATGATGGATTGTTTAAAGTTGCTTACACTTTGAGTGATTCTGACAAATTATATTCTGATGAAGAATTTCCAATAAGAGGTGTCAAAACTGAATTGATAAACAAGGTTTTCAAACTCACAGAAATTAATATTTCTGAAATAAAAGACTTATGTCTTAATGAAAAACCAAGACCTTACACTTCAAGAGTACAACAAAGATTAAACAAGAAAAAGAATTACAGTTCTGGTTCAGGTTTCCAAAAGAAATCAAACCATAACGGTAATTTCAAAAAGAAAGGTTTATGTTTTACTCCAACAGAAAGAAAAATGAAAAATATGTTCGTGATTTTAAATCTAAATTGTCTTTTGTTTCAGGCACATCAACTGATGAAGAAGAAAAGACAAGTTTCTGGAGGGAATCAAATAGTGAGTTCATTGCAAAGAAGCAAGATGAATTGAAGAAGATGGCTGAGAAGAATACGGATGCGAGAACCTGTTTCCGATGCAACACTGTTGGACATATTGCCCGAGATTGTTCTAAGGCAATACAACCAAAACAGGGAGTATTTCGTAAACTCAAAGAGAAAGTAGTTGAGTTCGAACCACCAATTGATAGAACAAAATTGTTTAAAGATTCTACATTTGAAATTGGTGAGAGTTCGAACAAGTTTTACAAGAAGAGAGCCAAATCTGACAACCAAAAATGGGTTGTTAAGAAGGTTGGTGAAAGCTCTAGCGATGATTCTAATAGGTCAAAATCAGAGGAGCTATCTTCTGGCGATGAATCTGACTCCACAAAGTCAGATGAGCCACAGGTTGTTTCAAAAAGTGAAGCTGTTTTAAAAGATGAAAAATCAGTTCCGATTGTGAATAATGAGGAATTTCCATCACTTCGGGCTGAAAATTATAAAAAGAAAATTGGTAAAACTGAAATTTCTAATCAATTTTTAAATGATAAACAGGAATTTGATGCTGAGAAGGCCTTTAACCCCAAGTTAAAACATATCTTTGGCAAGATGATTGATCGAAAAGTCAAAGGGGTTAAAGAATTTTATGAGAAGAAAACAAAGAAAGAAAAGATTGAACCATCCCTGGTTTGTGACTGGGATGGTACATATTATGAATAGTAAATCTCAGGACTTGCCGGAACAGGTTGGTAAGCGTGGAGCATGAATCGGCATCTTTCTTGATAGTTTATTCGGTAATGTCAATCATTCAAACGGTAAAGAGGTTTGTTTATGTTTGATTGGTTATAATTGCAAGTGGTTTGACGATTTGATTGCATATGGTAAATCAAGGACATTAATTTGTACTTGTATTTTCCTACAACTGGTTGGAAGACAATATGATGAACCACAACCCCGAACTTGTTATTGATAAATCTACAAGTGATAAAATCAATCAAACTTATTTTCCGGAAAAACCATTTTGATTAAAACAAACTTAAGTGTTTTGAAATCTAAATGGGAAAATAGTTTGTTGATAGGGAGAGTTCTGATTGTTTATGCCAAGCGAATGGCGAATTGAGGTGATTTGATATCGGTTGTCATGTTTTTGTATAGTTTGTTTTCAATTTTCGTTAATGTGTTTGCATTTTAGGGGGAGTAGAAAATTTCAGAAAATCCAAAAAACATTAGAGAATTTGAAAAAGCCAAAAACATGATAAAATCAAAAATGAGTTTTGTTGTGAAAAAGAGGAAATGATAGTACATCAGTGGACTATCACAACATGCTAAAGAATTGGAAAGTTTAAAAGTGATAAACAATCTTACTACGGATGTGCCAGTAGGTTTTTGCACATTTAGTAAATTGAAACGAGATATAAACCTAATTCAAACTTGCTTGATTCGTGGGTAACTATTCTTGAATATATGGGTAACCCCCGAAATCTTGTTTGAAAGGTCCCGTATTCCGAGATACTAGGTCTTTATACTCAGTGATATCTGGGGTATTATCCCGGGACTTCTGCTGTATGGAAGTACTGACCTAGTCCCCGGATAATGCTTTTCGCAAAATGCTTGAAACATAGCATCGCCCTTAGCAAGCTGATGAGACAATAAAATTGATAGTCGCTGCTGTTGTAATCAAAAGATCCTCTAAAGGGGACCCACCTAAGGTCGAAGCCGTCATCTCTCTGCGTATACGGAAGTATCGACCTGAGCTCTCACGGCCCTCGCACATAACCCCTTTACAGATATCATCTGTGGTATACTCACCTGTAAGACTGAATATTGGGATCTGGATACAGGAGTATATTCGAGTGGAGTGATACACAATTAAGTTTTAGTTTCTAAAACATTAATATCGTATCTCGAATCGATTGAAATTTGTGTGAAAATTTAAAGTGGATCAATATACTGACAATCTAGGTAAATTGTTTCGAACTGAGTATGTTTAAAGCTTAACGGTGTTAGTGATTTGTCACAAAACTGATATGATCCTCTTACACAAACTCACAAAAATATTGTTTGTAAATATTTTGTTTTTCTCTGCATTTCATTTCATTACATAAAAAAATCCAAAAAGATTTTTGGTGTGTTTTAGCATAAATTTTAAAAAATTCAAAAAGATTTTCAACAACTGGTGTTGGAGAACTAATTTTCAAAATTCCGAGTACTAAACATGATGAACAGATGGTTTGGGTGAATATGTTTTGTTTTGAAAAATTAAAATATATCTTCAAGTGGTTTATCAAAGATTAACATTGTAAAATCATTCTTTGATTGTATTATTCCTGCAAGAGGTTCATTAGCTGGTGAGATTGTTTCTACAAGTTATCATCAGAAAATTTATTTTTGGGTAGAGAATGTGCAGGTTATCTGAAGATAGAGTGTCAGGTTCCGATACCTGAAGATTGTGTGATTTCAACAAGCCAGGCTGCGATCCCAACATATCGAAAGGGGGAGTCTGAAGACATCCGAGTAGAGATTGTTCGTGGAAAGTCTGTTGATGATGACGAAAAGAGAAGAGAAAGATTTGAGGATTCTTACAACGTCAAATACTTCAAAGAGTTCGAGAGGACTGATAAAGATTGAAGATGCGAAGACTCGACATTGAAGACTCCGTCAACATCTGAGGGGGAGTCTGTTGGTGCATTCATCTATTGTCTTCGTCTTATATCGAGTCTCAGTTTATTATATTTGAACATGAAAGTTTGAAAGGGTTTAGTTTGAAAGGGTTTAGTTTGAAGGGGGTTTAGTTTGAAATGCATCCTGTCCGTTTGAAACATTTTCAAACTAAAGGGTCACTTTCAAACTAAAGGGTCCCTCCTATAAATAGGTTTCAAACTTTCACCATTTGTAACTTTCCGGCTAGAGCAACGAAGTGCTGCCGAAGTGTTGTCAGGTTGTAAAACATTCTCAAATCAATAATACAACAGTTTATAGTGTGAATCTAGCTGAATTGACCTCTACACGTCTGTTTCCGCCGTTCGTTTAGAGATAAACTCTTCTGATCGACTCGTTCGGGTCTGAAATCGATCCTACAAGTTGTTTTTGTATGAAGAACATCTTCTGAAGAAGAAAAAGAGAATTTGTTCAGAAAGTAGACGAACAAAGAATTCCTTGCTAAGAAGCAAGAGGGAATGAAGAATGATGTTACACAGAAGAAGGAAATGAGAACATGTTATCAATGTAAAAAAGTTGGGCACATTGCATGGAACTGTCTAAAAGCAACCCAAACAAAACAGGGAGTCTCTGAAAACTTGAAAGAAAAATTGGTTGATAATGAACCACCAACCGAACAATTTAAAGTGCTAAAAAATTCAAAATTTGAGGTTGGTGAGAGTTCAACACGATTCTACAAAAGAAGAGTGAATCTGAACAACTACAAGTGGGTTGTTAAGAAATCAAAGGTTATTTCTGGCGATGAATCTGACTCGTCAAAGTCAGAGAAGCCACAAGTTGAGCTAAAAAGAGAAAATTCAGTTCCGCCAATGGATGATGCAAACTTTCCACCATTGCGGTGTGACAACTCGAATTTCCAAGATTTCTATTTCGCATTTATTGCACGTTCTTGTATTGTTTAGTTGATTATTTGCACAATTGATTGCTAAGGAATGGTATACATTTTAATACAATGAAATGTATTGTGTGATTATGCATGGTTATGTGTTAATTTGGAGAGACTTGTCAAATATGTGAACTTGGTGGTGAAACTGTGAAATTGATGTAAGATGGTGTGCATGTGTAAAATATGATACTTAGGGAGGTAGAGGGTAATTAGTGAAATCCTAGAGATTCTTAACCCTAATCCCTTTTCACTAATCATTTTCACAAAAACCAAAGCACTGTATTCTCTAATCCCCTAGCAATCATCATCACCACCATCATTGGCACAAGACATTCATCACTTTCGATTCCTCTCTTTCTCTAGAATCATTCAAGGTAATTGTTTATTGATCATTGTAATACTTGTGAACCCTAATTGATTGCTTGATTTATCAATTCTAAATTCTTGATTATGTGTTCATGAAAACCCTAGCTTTCATATGATACTTCTGAGGTTTTTTGTTTGAGTCCTGATGATTTAGAAATGATGTTGATTAGTGTAGGATCAATTGTCGGATGTTAAGACACAAGACATGCTAGGATGAATGAATTGATAATTGAATTGCTGCTAGACAGAATGCAAATATGTGATTAGGGTTTCACGATCGCATGAGAATATAAAACGTAACTGATACAATCTCTATGTAGTGAACATTCGTATGTTTGATTTTCTGTCTGAGTTTTAATTGTTGATCTATGTCCGACTTTTAAAACAAGTTAAGGGATCCGAGTTCTGGTCTAATGTTCTGTCCGAATTTCATAAGGAATCAAGGGTTATCCGATCTTTAACCCTAATGGGGAGTCCGATTTTTGTTATCAACATGAGGGTCCGAGTTTTAGACTCCATGGTGTTGCCCGACTTTCATACACAACACACTTGGTCCGAATTATTTAAACTTTGTGATGTCCGACCTTTTTAAATGATCATGAGGTCCGAGTTTTAATGAATGGATGAAGTCCGACTTTTGTTAATGAAACATGAGTCCGACTTTATATATATGTAATGGCCCGACCTTTTTGAAAGCATAGGGATGTCCGACTTTTGTAAGTGTCTTGGGATGTCCGAACTTTAAAGAGTATTAAGGATGTCCGAATTTATATGGCATAAGTCTGTCCGACTTTTTTAAAGCTCACATGGTCCGAATTTGTTAAGGTTATGTATGTTGTCTATGTTGTCTGAGTTTTTAAACCATGACCCAATGTCCGAGTTGTTGGCCATTACCCCTTGTCCAACTTTTAAACGGGGGAAGCCCCCCCCCCCCCCCCCACACTTGTCTGTCTGAGTTTTAGATAGGGCAAGACCTGTCTGACTTTATGTGATGATAAAACAAAGCTGTGAATGTATGTTGTAACATGTTGAATCTGTTAAGATATGAAAGTTACTCTGCTAAGCCACAAACGCTGTAAAATATGCTATGTATGTTAATATGATTAACTCCGTATGATAACCACGTCGCATGAATTAACTGTAATACGGTCCTGACTAACTCTGATGCGCATGTGATCTATGCAAAGTGTGTTAATCCAGCTACGCGCGGATGTTATTGTTAGATTAAAATGAGAAAGCCTTTATGTGAAACGTGGATTCTGTACGAATGTGATTAACTGACACTGATGCATGATATCGATTGTCAAACATGCTCTATGGTATTAGTTGCACGAGAAACTTTACAAATTTGAACTGATTTACTATACATGCATACAATAGGACTTGATTGATTACTTGTGAGTGCATAACCTAGCATATCGAGCAAACCAAGGTGAGTTCACACTCTTACTAAGGCATGGGATTCCTAGGGCACGAGAATTGGGTTTGAAGGAATGAGATTGACTAGATTCGTGCATACACTGTTACTAGACTACCATACCATCATCCTCGGTTGTGCAGGACACATACGTAAAACCTACGTATACTTAGACTACTCGCTATCCTCGGTTGTGAAGGATACTCACGTAAAACCTGCGTGGAATTATACTCACTACTGCCTCGGTTGTGTCAGGCACTTACGTAAAACCTACGTAAACCCCCACGTACCCCTATCCTTGGTTGTGAAGGATACTTACGTAAAACCTACGTAAACTTGTACGTATTACTGTTCTCGGGATGTGTAGAACACTTATGGTTACGCATAGTCTAGTGGTTATACAACATGGGAAGCCCCCACCAATAGAACGTACTATCGACCCAGTAGAGCCACATGTTACATACGAACTTACCATTACGCATTTACTTTCTGTGAACTCGCTCAACTAGTTGTTGATCCTCTGTTACATGCCTTGCAGGTCGTTAGATACATGGAGCTTGCACATGGGGGAGCTGGTCGTTGTGGGCTTGGATCGTGATTGTTTGTTAAACACTTTATGACATTACTTACTTATTTATGTTGGGTTTTATTTACACGCTTCCGCTAAACAGTGATAACATACTTATGTTTTGGAACACCTTTCATATTGGTGATTGAATGGCATTTACTTTTACTTATTAATTACATGTTCAATATGATTGGTGGCTTGATCCTGGTCAGTCACGCTCCCAAGCGGTGATACTCCGCAGGTGGATTTGGGGGTGTGACTTGCGGACTGAAAATTTAAAACTAAAAGTTGGAAAAGTGGAAATTTCGAATCAATTCTATTCTGAAAAGAAAGAATTCGATGTCGAAAAGGCTTTCAATGGGAAAGTAAAACATATTTTTGAAAAAATGGTCAATGGTAGGGCAAAAAGGGCAAAAGAATTTTATGAATCAAAGAGGAGAACTTACACACCGAGTGAAAATAACTCGGATGCACCCAAAGCTGGTCAGGCTTGGGTGTCTGTATTCTCTGCTTAAAAAATCCTGACTTGCCGGAGCTCTTAAGTTGGTAATCGTGGAGCATGAATCGGCATCATTCTTGAAAAATGTTTGTGTGAAAAACCTACACGTGATAGTTTTTACAAATGGTTGAAAGAACAAAGTGATGAATGAATCCCCATGATGTGTGAATTCTACAAAACTAATTTTCCGGAAAAACCATTTTGATTAAAACAAACTTAAGTGTTTTGAAATCATAATGGGAAAATAGTTTGTTGTCAGGGGAAGTTCTGATTGTTTGAGCCAAGAGAATGGAGAATTGAAGCAAATCACATCAGCTTGTCATTTTATTTGTACAGTTTATTGTTTTTACTTTCGAATTTTCCTTGAAAATCAAAAATTAAAACATATTTTTGATTTTAGGGGGAGTAAAAAATTTAGAAATTTTGAAAATTTGAAAAATCCAAAAAATCCAAAAAACATGATAAAATCTAAAAACCAAAAACATCGAAAAATCAAAAATGATTTGTAGATCCCAATATCAATCCGGATCACAGTGGTTGGTTGTTTTAACCCATAACACCAATTGATTAGGTGTTTGAGATATGAAAAGTTAAGAAAGATCAAAGATGAAGGTGAAGCTAATGGATAAAGCAATGAAACACCTTGGATATCAGATTTGAGCACAAGATCAACACAAGAATGTAACAACACCAATATTCATTAAGTGAGCCAAAAGCTTGCCAAGGTTACAAGGTGTGGGCTATATATAGTGTTCCTGATCAGCCAGCAAATTTATAAATTTGCTGGAATCTTATCTACACTAGGTCAGGAACTATACTATTAGAGAATTACAAAATAAGCCCTTGCACATTCAAACTAACTACAAACTATGACTAAACTAATCCAGCACAAGTATCAACGATCTCAAAAGTTCTAACAATATCCCCCCTAGATCGTTGCATACTTATCTTTTCATTCTTCAGTGGTGACCACTGGATTCTCTGTAGCTGGCTTTTCCGGCTCTGTTGGATTTTCTTCGTTCGTTGTTGTTTCTGGTGGTGCCTCGGTCTCGATTGGTGCATCCGGAGTTTCTTGAGTGATTACAGCTTCACAAATAGGTTGATCCTCCATAGTGGCCTCATATGTAGATGAGGCCGGAGGTGGTGTTGTTGTGGTGGGTTCGGTTGTTGTAGCAGAAGATTTTTCTTTCTTGCGTTCATGTTTCTTCTTCTTCCTTGCTTCCTTCTTCTTTTCATCAGCTTCTTTCCTCTTCTCAATGTTGTCTACCAGATCCAACATTTCCCTTTTCAACTTCCAGGCTCGCTCCACCGCTCTCTGAAATAACGCTGCCTCCTCCATGTTTGCGTTACCAGCTCCCACGTTTATACGACTAGCGTTCAATATTGTTAGATCTGAGAGCCCAAACATAAAAACATCCATCGGATCCAGAATACGAATATCCACATTTTCATTGGATCTTATTACAGCTTCACCAGTCCTTCTGTCATAAAACCATTTCTTAAAATCATTGAGGGCGACAGGAACTTCTTCTGGGAGCTTGATCCTCGTGACAACTTTGGCTGGGTTGATCACCTATGTCACTTTTCCCTTTCCGGTTACTGGATCGATGGTAGTTTTTGAAACTCTGCGTCTTGGACGCTGCGGAGCATGATTCGGGAAACCCTTGTTACTTTCTTTGGCAATTATTCGCTCGAAATCCCTCCCGATTCCTCTTTCTTCAGGATTTAATATGTCTAGACGACCAAGTTCCCGCAGATCCCACCTAGGAAGTGTGAAAAGATCAAATCCGGTCTGGAAATACTGGATTACTCCACCACGTCTTTTCACCACAAACATTCCTCGAAGATTGTCATACATCCAGCTGATGATCTTATCAGTAGCTTCACTTTTTTTTACTGTTATTACTTGATAAAAATCTGGAAGTCGTTCTCTCTCTTTCTTGAACCATTCAGGGTGCTCAAGAGAGAATGTTTTTCCATTTTCTTGTTCATAGAGAACTTCTTCTTCAAGACCCCACTCGAGAAATTTGGCCGGCATATTATCACGATCCACTTCCTCTTCATCACTTTCATTTCCCTCCGTTACTCTTTCAACCGATTCCAAACGCTTTTTCTTCGCCTCTGCCTCCTTTTCTTTTCTAGTTGTTTCTTCTTCTATGAAAGCATCGAAGTCAAATATTTCTTCAAAAGAGAACATGGGCTTCACTTTCATTTGCTCACACATGTTTCTCATCATTCTGTACATTTTCTCTAACCCTGCTTGCTGGAATCTGGGGAACTTGGATTGCTTAGCCATGTAGGCAGTCATTTCTTTGTTTTTCTTTCGTTGATCCTTGATCTTTTCCCTCAGAAAGTTCGTGTCGTTTACTTGATTCTTCAGCAGACAAATTTCTTTGGCAACTGAAGGACCGGTATCTTTGATCAGCTTATCGTATAGTTCTTGAAAGGGTCGAACCCTTTGTGGAGGTACTGGAGGCTTTGAAACCCTCGTTGGCTTCACAGGAGACACTTTGGAGGGCCCTTGCTTGCCGAGGCTTCATCGGGGTCAACAATCATTTCCTCTATGAAATCATTCAATGACTGAACTTCCTCAGTCACAGTCTCTGGTCTTTCTGAGGCTGACATTTCCATTCTCTTGTGTTTCTTTTCTCTCTTTTCCCTTTCTTCCATAGCGTGAATCTCTTTCAAATTTTGAATATGACGACGGTGCTCTTCAGACTCTCCTGCTTGGATGCCTGCACTCATGAATTTTTCAGAATCTTCGGATCTCTTTTTCTTCTTCGGTCGCTCATCTTCAGCAACTTGTTTTTCTTTCCTTTTTCCTTTCGAACGCTCCTCCTTTGCTGCTGCCTCGGCTTGAGCTTGAGCAGCTTGTTGTTGTTTTTCTCTAACTGCCTCCTTGTACTTTTTATATGCTTCTTTTACTAGAGGTAATCTCTCAGCTCGATACATCCAATCATGCAACAATACCCATTCATTGGTTTTGATCTCGGTGTACTGACGGCTTGTGGAGACGTGAAATTTGTAAAGGTTTCCATCGTTCGGAAGATCCTTGTATTGATCATTGATCAGCATCTGAATGAATCTTGGATACATCGCCCATGTTGGTCCTCTTACATTTTTAAGCATATAGTTGCATATTAAGCCGGAGAGATTAAACTTCTGATTCAAGCACAGATTAAGCATGGCTGCCGACCACTCCTAGTTCAATCCATCAAATCTGCCTTTTCGGTGTGCTAGACTCATAGAAATGACATGAATAATGAACCTCCAATCTCTGGTGAGTCCTCCCCGTTTAATTTCTTTCTTTTGGCTGAAATCTCCAGCATAACCCATCCGTCGAAATCCGTCCAGAATATCATCTTTGCTCAGGCTTATCGGATCTTGATCATCATCTAGTAGCTTCAGAACCTGGCGGATCCTGTCTTCAGTTACCTCTACTCTTTTGTTGCGAACCGTTGATGCTATCCCTCTTTTGTTGTTGATAGTCTCAGGTTTTGCGTTCTCCTAGAATTCCTGTATGTGGATTCTGTAAACTTTAACATTTGCTTCTACAGCGTAACCGATTCTGCTAGATCGAACCCATCTAGCCGCATCTTCAAAGTCTTGTGGCACCTCATCCAGATTTATGCTTTGATTGTGTTTCAACGTTTTGTCCCACTCGATGATTTTCACCATACTGCATATCTCACGAAAAACGAGGCAAGTTAGAATGGTTATTTACAGAAGAGATTATGCACAAAACAACATTTACAAAGATTAGACGAGATAGTATTAAATATTTGATTAAAAGAATTAAAGAATCTGAAAAATTAAAAAAATTATGCTTAATTTCGCTGCCAGATCATGATATGCCTTCGCTGGTGCCGGTTATCGTGTTCAGAGACTAGATCAGTCAACGAAGATTGATCATTGCTGACTTCGCTGGCTGACCAGACACTGATTATTGGCATAGTCGCTATCGTCGCTCGTGTCATCGCTGAGGTCGCTCACCGATTGGACTCGTGTCTTCGCTGAGTTCGCTAGAGCCTCTGATATCTTAGTCGACAATTTCGAAATCTACCACGTTAATTTCGCTAGCGAACTTAGCGATGTCATGGTTTCTTTTCCGAAACCGATTCACCAGCAAAGACAACACACTAGATCGCTGCTCGAGCGAAATAGATTGTTTGCTGGTTGCTCGAACTCGCGTTCGAGACTTTTGAGATTCCCTAGTAATTTCGCCATCTTCGCTGTCATCATGTTAAATTCACTGGCTTCAAAATTTTCTTATTAAACCCTCTTTAAACCCTTAACAGTTTTACCCACTTAATCACTGATTTCACACATCATCATACGATACAAGCAGTTTCATGTCATTCCGAAGTGTAACGAAAACCGGTCACATATAAGCAACATATCTCAAGCATAACATTAACAGATTTTAAGCATGTTAAGAACAATGTAGAGCTAATCGAAACCAAAACCCACACATTGATTGAAACATGAATCATTACTCCAAACCGATCAAGAAGTGAAAGCAGCGATTGAGTGAAAAATATTACCTGATAATCTTGACTGAATTTGAATCTTGTGTTAATGTTATTAGAGAGTCCGGTGATAAGAAGATGAAAACCGTTTTACACTTTTTGAAATTTTGAAGGTAAACGACGGTTAAAAAAAATATATATATATATGTGAATTTTGATAACCAGCGAAATTATAATTTCGCTGGTATCTTAATTTCGCCGCCAAAGGTGTGCTTTCAAACAATTTTTAATTTCGCTCGTTGATTTCAAACTTTCTCGTAAAACGTGCCCATTTTTGTTTAAAATACTATTTATTTCGAAATATTCACAATTTTGCTAAAATTTAGGCCATTTTGACTCTGAACTTCGAAATTCTTGCTCTGGGAGGTTCCATTTAATGCAAATTTCCTTAAAATATTCGATGCTCACCGAACTTACCTGCAGAAGATCATATTGCCAACACTCGCCAAATTCTTTATATATTATTGTTATTATTTACTAACCGGGGCACAAGAAAAACTGCCAGTATGTTTGTCCGCTTAAACCCATGCATCCTTCTTTCAACGTGCCTTCGGAGAGCGCTTTTATCATGTTTTTGGTAATATTGACAAGCCTTCGATGGCCCCCCACACAAGCTATTGAGAATAGAATCATTACGCCCCCGTGAGTCCCACATCAGGACATACCCCCGCGATCAAGGTATGCACAAAGATTCCTCATAACTGATCAGTATATTGGTTTCATTCTCTTCAACGATAGAGCAAAAATCAGGTCTGTACTTTCGTACAACAGAGATCCCAAGATCTATCGAGGGCTAAGATAGATAGTTCGGTGAACAGGTCAGTACCACCGTACAGCAAAGTTACCAAACTAATCTATCTAAGGATTTTGGCAAAAAAATGGCGCTTATTATGGATTTTGGCCAAAAATGGCGCTTATTAGAAAGGGTTTGGCCTCTTTTTTTTTAAGGCACTTATTATTAAAAGAATATCATAGCGTCTAGGTCAGCATGTATCTGGATGCAACAGAAGAACAACTTTGATATCCTCCGAATGAAATACCAATATAAAGACCCGAAATCTCAGACTTTGGCAATCTGTCAACGCAATATTCAAGACCATTAAGCCATATGCCGCAACGTGTTACCCACTGAGATGCGTAATGCCTGAGAAAAGCCAGAATTCTTGTGTAGACATTATGTTTTGCTCCCTAACAGCAGTTTACTCGTCGGTGTTACTGAATCTACCGACACGTCGTTGCTTGGTACCCTGATTTCTTTTTGTTTTCTGTTTTTGCAAGAAATGATAAAGTGTTAGCAATTTTCTATCACCTCCTCTAGCAGGAGTCAGACATAAGCATTCGTTTTTGGATTTTCTGAATATATCCCCCCTAAAATCTTTATTTTCGTGAGTCCATTTGACCGAAAATAAAATTTTAATAAGAAAATCTTTTTGGTGGGCAACGTTTTCCGATACTTGTTGTACTCTCAACAAACGTTTTTTTTTTTTACCAAATTTTGATCACAAGATTCATTTCCAGTCAAGGAAATTGACCATTTCCAACCAGGTTACCAACTGGTTGAATCGGGTTTTATCGAACGCTTTCGTGAAGATGTCGGCCCGCTGCTGTGTTGTATCCACTGGCACCACTTGAATATATCCCTTCTCGTAGGCATCTCGAATTGCGTGAATTCGAATTTCGATGTGCTTTGTTCTTGAGTGGTGTACGGGATTCTTCACAATTCCTAGACACGCTTCATTGTCGATGAATATAGGAGTCTTCATTATGTTGATTCCATAATCCAGCAACTGATTTTGTATCCAGAGAACTTGTGAGCAGCAAGTATAGGGCGCGGTGTATTCTGCTTGAGCGGTTGAGGTGGACACTGTTGTTTGCTTCTTGCTTTGCCATGAAATCAAACGATTTCCCAAGAATTGACATCCTCCTGATACAGACCTGCGATCTACTTTACAACGTGCATGATCACTGTCAGAATATGCAATGAGATCAAAATTACTATCTATAGGATACCAAAGACCTAGTTTCGGAGTTCCTTTGAGATAGCGGAAGATGCGCTTTACAGCGGTTTCATGGGATTCCTTGGGATTTGTCTGAAATCGAGCACAAAGACAAACTGCCCACATAATGTCCGGCCTGCTAGCCGTCAAATACATCAGAGAACCGATCATCGAGCGATAAAAGGACTTGTTTACTGGTTTTCCTTGAGGATCTAGAGTGAGCTCTGTCTGAGAGGCGAACGGGGTGCTTGCAACTTTACAATCGTTCATGTTGTACTTTGTGAGTATATCCCGAATGTACTTTGCCTGATGAATGAGAATCCCATCCTCCTTTTGCTTCACTTCTAGCCCTAAGAAGAAATTCAGCTCTCCCATCATGCTCATTTCGAATTTTGCCTTCATGACGGTCTCGAATTCTCTGCACAACGCCTCGTTAGTTGACCCGAAGATAATATCATCGACGTAGATTTGAACCAGCATTAGATCCTCCCCGATCTTTTTGGTAAAGAGAGTCATGTCGATCTTTCCTCTGGTGTATCCACACTCTAACAAGTATGTGGACAAAGTCTCGTACCAAGCGCGTGGAGCTTGGTGAAGACCATAGAGCGCTTTGTCCAACTTGAAGTATCGACCAGGAAAATGAGGGTCTTCGAACCCTGGAGGCTGACATACATACACTTCTTCCTTTACTTTCCCATAAAGAAAAGCACTCTTGACATCCATTTGGAAAACTTTGAAATTTCTATATGATGCATAAGCTAGGAATATTCTGATTGCTTCCAGTCGTGCAACTGGAGCAAATACTTCTTCATAGTCAATCCCTTCTTCCTGACGAAAACCCTGTACCACCAATCTGGCCTTGTTCTTGATCACCACTCCACGATCATCCATCTTGTTACGGAAGACCCATTTTGTACCAATTGGAAACTTTCCTTCAGGTAAATCGACTAGTTCCCAAACTTTAAGCTTTCTAAATTTAGATAGCTCTTCCTGCATGGCCTGGACCCAACTGGAGTCTTGAATAGCATCTTCAATGTCTCGTGGGACGGATTGCGAAAGAAAAGCTGCGAAGAGACCTTTGTTGATGCTTGACGCCTGCCCGCGTGTACGTACAACTTCTTCGACAGCGCCGATGATGTTTTCAAGGGGATGATTTTTATTTGTCTTGTATCCGGCATTTGTCATGGATTCAATCTGCTGCGGAAGGTTGGTGAAGTGTTCATCCACGCAAATCACTGGTGGATCATCCTCTTGAGTTGTTTCATCCACATTCGCCTGTGAAGAAGAAGCACCGTTGTCTTGGGTGTTCTCAGGCGAAGTGTCACCAGTTGCTTCATTCACAGCCAGAATAGGGTCAGCGGATGATGGAGATAGACAGGTGGTAAATGGAGTTAAGCCAATGTCAGATGAGTCAAACAGTGGTTCAACTTGAGTGTCTTCAACAGGCTCAGTTTCCGGAACTACATCCAGAATTTCAAAGGTGTTAAAAATTACCCCCACATCATAGAACCAGTCAGGAGTACTTCCGGTGTTGGTGTAGTTTCCTTCTTGAAAATCAACATAGTAGGATTCAATCACCATCTTTGTTCTTTTGTTGTAAACACGGTAGGCCTTCTGTGTGGATGAATACCCCATGAAGTAGCAGATATCACCAACTGTTTCAAATTTGATGAGATTTTCCTGAGTGTTAAGAAGGGTGCACGAACAGCCAAATGGTCTGAAGAAGTCAATGAGCGGCTTTCTTTTGAAGAGAAGTTTGTATGCAGTCTTTCCGTGTGGTTTTACAATTAGTACCCTATTTAGAACGTAGCATGCCGTATTTACTGCTTCTGCCCAGAAGATGATTGGAAGCTTTGAGTCCACCAGCATGGTTCGTGCAGCTTCGATCAACGTTCTATTCTTGCGTTCAACAACTCCATTTTGTTGGGGAGTTCTGGCCGCACTGTATTGGAGATGAATTCCCTTTTCAGCACAGAAGGATATGAAGGTCTGATTTTTGAACTCGGACCCATTGTCACTTCTGATCGACTTCACTTTCAGTTTGGTCACATTTTCAATCAGCGGGATGAATGTTTTGAGAACCTCAGCTGTCTCGCTTTTTGCTTCAAGAAAATAGACCCAAGAAAACTGAGAGAAATCATCTGTGATCACCAAACAGTAAGAACTTTTAGCAAGACTTTTAACACTAATTGGACCAAAAAGATCCATGTGCATCAATTGAAGAGGCGCAATGATCGTATTCACTGCTTTGGACTTGTGCGATTTCTTGTGTTGCTTTCCCTGGGCGCATGCTATACATTTTTCAGAAAATGGAAATTCTTTAACCGAAAGACCTCTTACTAAGTTTAACTCAGAGAGTTTATTCATATTTTTGAAATTGACATGCCCCAATCGCCTGTGCCAAAGCAGTGACTCCGATTCTGAAGCCTTAGAGATCAAGCAAGTTAGATTGTCATTTGTCTTGGGATTCTTCATGTTGAGCACGTATGTGTTGTTTTGTCTTGGAGCAGTAAGCATGATCATTTCAGCAGGAACAACATAACCGGGCTTCAGGAACAAGCATTCCACGTCATTGAAAAGCACCGATATTCCTTTATCGCAGACTTGTGAGACACTCATGAGATTGTAGCACAGTTCCAGAACATAATTTACATTCTCCAGCGTGAGTGCTTCAGACACAACGTCTCCTACTCCAACAATCTTTCCTCCTTTCTCGTCTCCAGCGAAAGATACGAAATCGCCATCGATGAAGCAAAAGTTCTTCAGAAGATCCTTCAATCCAGTCATGTGTCTTGAACATCCGCTGTCCACATGCCAGATGTATTCCATGAGCATACGAAGCCATTTCTGGAGTTTATTCTGATATACAAAAATATACACAAGTTAGCTTGATTTAGGAATCCAGATTTGTTTCATTTGAAATCTATCATGGTTTTGACCCACTTTGACCTCTTTTTGTTTCCAAAAATAGGCAGTTGACTCAACCAGATTTTTAACAGACTTCTTAAGATAATTTAATTGATATATGACGTTTGTAAGAAAATCATGTTCTGGTTTGGAAAACTTTTTGGTTTTACAATGTTTCGCTGTTGTTATGGGTGAAATTCTGAGCCCATATCCTGGAAAATATCTTGATATATATCTTGTTTATGTAGTATCTATTTACGTCCAGGATGCTAGTTCAGGATATTGGTAACATCCTGAATGGTATCCTCGGGATTACTAATGGATTATGTGCAGGTACGTGGGTTAGAAGCTAGCAACGTTAACAAGACTTATTCCACGAAAGACTCGGTCCAAGTCGTTCAAATGAAGACGTTGAAGCCGTATTACTCGGTCCATAACGTTCATAATGGAATATTCGGAGTAGCCCATATTTGTAGGGATTATTGTTTGTAATTCATTACTATAAATAGGTGGGTATATCAGATCAACTAGGACATCACAATCACACTCGCTACACTCTAACACTTGCTCTCTCGCAACTTTCACACAAATTTATTGTAACACTTAGCGATCTGATCTATATCCTGCACTGTATCCTGAAGTTTAAAGCAATAAGAAGAACAAGGCAACTGCGATTGTCAGCTCCCGAGGTTTTATGCCGGCGATCTAGATTGATCAAGGGCTTTCCTCGTACATCTCGTGTCATTTACTTTACTTTCTTGCTCATTGTTTGATCGTAGATACAGCTCAATATCCTGGGCCGTATCCTGAACACTGTTTTTCCAAACAACATAACCAGCATATTTTGAACACATTTTTTAGCACACTACCTCACTTAACTAATTTGATCACTTAATTGCTTCGGTAATTTTTGACCAAAACAATTTGGCGCCCACCGTGGGGCAAGTGGTGCTCTCTTTACTAAAAATCTTTGTGAAATCGTTAATCGGTTTTCTGTTTTCAAAACTTTTAGCCACGTTGTTTACAATGGCCTCAAGATCAAACATGAGCTCTTCTACTGTGTCTGCTACAACTTCTGCAACAGTTGGTTCGGTGCTTCCACCACCTCCTCCAAGGATGCCAGCCTCTACACAATCTCAAGATGTCATCCCTTCTCGGAGTGTCCAGGGATCTGCCCCTGTTTTAGCTTCTAACGATGAAATTCTAACCTTATTTGGAAGTGTGCAGGAACAAATGAGGCAGCAATAGGAAACAAACCAAATGCTTTTAAGGGAAATACAACTCCTGAAGTCTGGCTCGAGCAGATCTGCTGAGGATAATGTCACTCCATTACACCCCAGAGCGTTGAACTTTAGTTCAGCTGTGTATGCTGAGGATAACAGGGGGAATATTGTGCCCAGCCTTCCTCAGAACCATACTCCTGAAAGACCCTTCTCGGTCAGGATATCAACCATGAGGAGCTCAGGATATGCTTCAGGATATGGGCAAAATCCTCTAACGGGTAACGTATCAAATAATAATAATGCTATTACCACTAACAGTGTTGGATCTTTGCAGGATACAACTGTAACGTCAGAATTATCCAGGGAGCTTCAGAAATTAAAGGATATGATATCCAGTGTACCTGGGGTGGTGCAGCCAATTCCTGAAGTATCCCAGGATAGCCACAGGATATCTCAAAAAGATTTCAGACTCCGAACATGAAGCTTTACGACGGAACCACGGATTCTGAAGAGCATATTGCCCAGTATAGGGAAAGGATGGAGATCAACCCTATCCCTCCAGATCTCAAGGAAGCGTGCTTGTGCAAGGGTTTTGGTTCAACCTTGACAGGATCGGCTTTGAAATGGCTCCTGAATGTTCCTCCACATTCGATTACATCTTTTGCTCACTTAGTAAATTTGTTTAATAGTCAGTTTTCTTGTAGTAGAAGCTTTGAAAAATTAACAAGTGATCTCTATAGGATAACACAAGGGCCTCAGGAATCCCTTAGGGATTATGTGAACAAGTTCAGCCGGGAATCACTAGACATTCCCCATCTTGATGTAGTAACAGCTGTGCAAGCTTTCAAGATGGGGCTGCAAAAGGATTCTCAATTTTATCAAGACCTTGTAATGAACCCATGCAGGAACCTGGATGAAGCCCGGAACAGGGCCCTAAGATATATTCGGTTGGAGGATGACAGAAAGATGCAAGAAAGGATGACTCATCCAACACTTATGAGTCAACTAACAGGAAGTCAGAATCCTCATTCAAGTCATATCGGCCTAAGCCATATGGCAGAAATGAGAGCAAGAGAGTGAATGCTGTCAAAGATGAGGATCCTGAAGAGTATCCTGAATTATCTGAATATTGCTTTTCTGTTAACATTCCTGAATTGATGTATGCCATGCAGGGTCTAGGGGACAAGGCAAGATGGCCTCGAAAAAATCAACAAAAAGCGGATTGGAAAGACAAATCGAAATGGTGTGCTTTCCACGAAGATTTCGGACATATGACTGAGGATTACATCGCTCTGAGGAAAGAAATAAGCTATCTTCTAAGCAAGGGATATTTGAAAGATCTCTTAGGGAGAAAGAAGAATAAGGGTCAGGATACTGAGAAGGATCCTGAGCGAGCGGCATCACCTCCCGCCGATGCCAAGATAATCAACTTCATTTCAGGAGGATCCGACATTTGTGGAACTTCGTATTCGGCAGCAAAGAGACATGCAAAGGAAGCTAAAGCCGAAAGGGGAGACAAACCTGTCAGGATGACTACCCTTACAACTGACAAAGTGATCAATTTTGATGCAGATGACAGGGATACTGCCCAGGATCCTCACCATGATGCTCTGGTAATAACGTTATATGTGGCTAACCATTTTGTACGCAGGATACTGGTTGATAATGGCAGCTCCGTCAACATAATACAACTGGAGACTCTGAAGAGAATGAATGTGTCTCCGATGGATATCACTTCGAAGTCCACTGTGCTCGTTGGTTTCAGTGGAGAAGCTAGGAACACAGTGGGATAGATAAAGCTGCTCGTATATGTCGAAGGAGTCAACAAGATGCAACGTTTCAGTGTGATGGATTCTCTATCCTGCTATAACATCATCCTAGGAAGACCATGGATCCACGATATGAAGGCCGTACCATCGACATATCATCAATGCATCAAGATCCCTACCCCTTGGGGGGTTGTCAAGATCGACAGTGACCAGCAGGAGGCGAAAGAATGCTACTCATCCTCGATGAAATCCTCAACCAAACCTAGTGCAGCATAGCAATTAAAGACGCGGGCCCAGGATATCGTGGAGGATCCGGAGCAGGATGTGAAGAAATTTATCCTAGACCAGGATAATCCCGATATTTCGGTGCTCGTGGGAACCAATATCCCTCAAGATATTGAAGAACAATTAATTAACTTTTTGAAATACAGGATGTCAACGTTTGCATGGAAGCATGAGGATATGACAGGTATATCTAAAGACATTATTACTCACAAGCTTGGAATTGACAGGTCATTCAAGCCTATACAACAAAAGAGAAGGAAATTCGCCCCTGAGCGGAATGCAATTATCCAAGAGGAAGTTGAAAGATTATTGAAGTCTAGGATGATTAGAGAAGTCAAATTCCCTAGATGGCTAGCAAATGTGGTAGTGGTTCAAAAGAAGAATGGGAAGTGGAGAGTCTGTGTAGACTACACAGACCTGAACAAAGCTTTTCCAAAAGACACATTCCCTCTGCCTCATATAGACTCGATGGTGGATGCCACTACCGGTCATGAAATGTTGACCTTCATGGATGCATCCTCAGGATTCCAGCAGATTCAAATGGAACCTTCGGACCAGGAGGATACTGCTTTCATGACACCAACAGGTATTTACTGTTATACTGCTATGCCTTTCGGTTTAAAAAATGCAGGTGCAACGTACCAGAGATTGGTGAACATGATGTTTAAAGACAAACTGGGGGACACCATGGAGGTGTACATTGACGATATGGTGGTCAAATCCAAGAAAGCTGAGGATCATCTTCAGGATATTAAAGGAGCATTCGATATCCTGGACCAGTATAATATGAAACTTAATCCTGCAAAGTGCCATTTTGGAGTGGGGGCAGGAAAGTTTTTAGGATACATGGTAACAAAAAGAGGGATAGAGGCAAGCCCGGAGCAGATCAAAGCTATCTTGGATATAAAGTCACCCTCGAATATGAAGGATGTTCAACGGTTAACAGGACGAGTGGCAGCCTTGAATAGATTTATTTCAAGATCCTCGGAAAAGTGTAAAGAATTCTATGATATCCTGAAAAAGAATAAGAAATTTGAATGGGGCGAGAAGCATGAAGCAGCCCTGTAGGATTTGAAGCAGTATCTCTCAACCGCGCCTCTGTTGATGAAGCCCGAGGATGGTGAACCATTATCCCTGTATCTGGCAGTATCAGGGAATGCAGTAAGTGCAGTACTCGTGAAGGATCACGAAGGTCAGCAGTATCCTGTTTATTATGTTAACAAAAGTTTGTTAAATGCTGAAACTAGATATTCTCACCTAGAAAAACTAATACTGGCTCTAGTAATGGCATCAACAAAGCTTAGACATTATTTTGAAACACATAGGATTCATGTTAAAACTAATTATCCTGTTAAGAATGTGCTTAGAAAACCGGAAATGTCAGGAAGAATGGCTAAGTGGTCAGTAAAATTAAGTGCCTATGATTTAGTATATGAACCTAGAAATGCCATAAAGTCTCAGGCTTTAGCTGACTTTGTGGCTGATTTTAGTAGTGACATTCAGGACGAGGTAGACCTAGAAGTTCAACAGTTAGGAGAATCCTCGGGATCCTGGACATTATATACTGATGGTGCATCTAATGTAAGAGGAGTAGGATTAGGAATACTACTAAAATCGCCACAGGGGGACATAATACCCCAGGCTGTTAGATGTGAATTCCCTGCTACTAATAATGAGGCAGAATACGAAGCTTTACTCACAGGATTAGAATTGGCTAAGAATATGAATATCAAGAATTTGCAAGTATATGTTGATTCCTTGTTAATTACTAATCATTTTAATGGATCTTATGCAGTCAAGGGTGAGAAACTAATTGAATACCTCGGTATTCTTAAAAAATTAGCAGGATATTTCGATGTTTTTACACTTGAACAGGTACCAAGAGAGGATAACGCTGACGCAGACGCATTGGCAAATTTGGGATCATCAATCAGGATACCAGAAGGAATCCCAATACCGATATTACATATCCTGTATCCTGCAACGGATCCTCAGCATAAGGAACTAGCAAGTATTCAAGATCCTGAAGTGGTGTATCCTGAAGAGGATCCTAAATCCTGGACAACTCCAATTATGAGATATCTCAAGGAAGGACATATCCCCGAAGATGAAAATCCTAAGGCATTTAGGATGAAGGTATCACGATTCACTATTATAAATAATATTCTATACAAGAAATCTCTTGCAGGACCATACTTGAGATGCTTGGAGGATCCTGAAGCCAAAGAAGTACTTCAGGATATACATGAAGGGGATTGTGGTAACCATACTGGGGGCAGGTCATTATTTTCAAAAGTGCTAAGGACAGGTTATTATTGGCCAACAATGAGAAAAGATGCCGCAGAATATGCTCGAAGATGTGATGCATGTCAGAGGCATAGTAACATATTGCATCAACCAGCTGAACCACTATATCCTGTAGCGTCCCCTTGGCCGTTCATGAAATGGGGGATGGATATAGTAGGGAAGTTACCAAAGGCTCCGGGAGGAAAAGTCTTTATGCTGGCAATGATGGATTATTTCTCTAAGTGGGTTGAGGCTGAAGCATTTATTCAAGTTAGAGACCAAGAAGTAGTATCCTTCATAAAGAGGAATATCCTGACCAGGTTTGGAGTACCAGCTGAAATCATTTGTGACAATGGGTCGCAGTTTATAAGCAGAAGGACTACCGACTTTTGCAAGAGTTGGGGAATCAAGATGATAATGTCTACTCTGGTACATCCTCAAGCGAATGGACAAGCTGAATCTTCAAACAAGATAATAGTGAATAACTTAAAGAAGAGACTTGGAGCCAAAAAAGGAAGATGGGCAGAGGAATTACCCTTTGTGTTATGGGCTGACAGGACAACGGTAAAAAATGCAACCGGCCAAACCCCATTCTCCTTAGTATTCGGAGCAGAAGCAGTAATTCCAACGGAAATGGCGATACCTACTGCAAGATCTATCCTACAGAATCCTGAGCAGAATCCTGAAACCTTATGTCAAGATTTGGATACCATAGACGAAAAAAGAGACACAGCAAGGCTAAGGATGGCAGCATATCAACAAAGAATATCCAGAGCATATAACAAGAACATAAGAACTAGGAGATTTCAAGTTGGTGATTGGGTGCTGAGAAAGGCTTTTAAGAATACTACTAAGCCTGCCGATGGCAAGTTAGCTCCAAAATGGGAAGTGTTTTGGTCAAAAATCACACAAGGATAATGTAACCAAACTTTATGTAAACGGGGTATGATGCTTGGTTAATTATGAAAGTAAAGGATCACTTCTGTGATAAAAGATGCAAAGACACAATGATTTATACGAGGAAAAAGCCCTTGATCAATGTATGATCTCCGGCATAAAAAACCTCGGGTGATGGCAACTACCGATCACCAACTTCAATATAAGAAAAATATGATTACAACTTCGGATAGTAATGAGCTGAGTACAAGGATCACTATTGTTTCGAGTGTCTAAGTGTGTGAGAATTGCATTGAATGTCGTGTGTCCTCTTCCAAATGATGGAGAGTGGTATTTATACAAGTGTAGGTGACCTATTTTAGGTAAAAGGACTAATTATCAGCTCATTACCCCTTTAGAAATAAAAGACAATCTAGCCTAAATTGCTGCCCATACATCAAGCCAAGTTTCCATATCCTGTGCAACGTCTATCTCTGATTATGCTCCTGCCATAATTGTGAAGACGCGTCCCTTGATCATGATGCTAAGAGCGTATCCTGCTAGATATTCCTGCAAAATAACATTGCATTAACGGAAGGTGACCGTTAGCATGAGGATCCTTTGATGGTCCATGATCCTGATCCTGAAGTCCTGCTGAGGATCACTGTCTGCCAAAGAAACAAGGATCACTGGTTAGGATCACGTGTAAGGATCACCTATAATAAAAATCCAGCCCTAACAATTTCCCCCAAAATATAAGGAGTTTATTGTAAATTGACGAGTTATATTTTGTTTCGATCTTATCTCCAACGGGCGACTCCGAATAACTAGCCGTTACACATGGACTAGCCGTTGCGATCATTACGTCATAGATGTGACAATCCCTGCAGATCATGATTATAAATAGGAGATAGGCTGAGGATCAGTTTGTATTTAAATTCAGGATATACTCCCTTTATATTCTCCACCGAAGATTGATCAGGTATTCTCCTCTTCTCTCTTTCCTTTCTATATTCTCTTGCTCTGTTTTTGCTCCGTCTCTGTTCTGTTCGTACAACATGTTGCTCCGGAATTCTCCACACAAGGATTCCAAGAAGGATAGTCCCCTGAAAAGCCAGGGGATCATTAAGGATTCCCCTACGGAGCGATGTTGCTTTACCGATGCTCACGTAGACAGGATTCGTCATTGCTTTCCCGGCGAATACTGTTTTCAAATCCTTCGTTCCTACAGCTTTAAGCGACTTTGTTTCAGATGTTTGGGTGGCTTTTCCTGCTACCCCGTTCACCATAGGGTTTTCATATCCTTTTCCAGACTTTACCCAGTCTTTCTTTTCCTTAACCGGCATTTCTTACATCCAAGCTATGCCGATGATCTGGAGGGTTCTGTATACCTTCGAGAGGATCATCGAGCAGGAAGGGATTGATCTGGGGATGGCGGAGTTGGCCAATCTTTATGATCTCACCACATTTGGTTCTCACCGGTATTTGTTGAAACGGAAAGCCGGGGAGGATCATCCTGTCTTCAAGGTCACTAAGAACGATACAAACTGGAAGCGTCGCTTTTTCTTTGTTAGGAGGGATTCCATCCCAGACGGGAAGGATCTGCCCAAGGAATGGGCCACTCATGGTAGGATAGAGGATCCTGGAAGGATCACTATCAGCCCTGTCTCATATAATGAGGATCACTAATATCTCTTTCTATCTCTTGTGCAGCTATATCCATTGCTCATCTGAAATTAAGCCCTGCTGCAAAAGAGAGAGTCCTAGCTTTTAAAAAGCTTAATCCTGAAGTCAGAAGTTTCCAAGTCACCGTCCAAGATTCTCAAGAAGTATCCTCTGCATCTGCCACTATGTCAAGTAAGTATCCTTATAGAAAATAAATTATATGTAGGATTGTTTGATTAATAAAGCAACTTATCTTGTTTTTTGATTGTGTAGGTGCTGGAAAGTCTGCCAGGTCTGTCAAATCTGCTTCTAAATTTGGGATAGATGATCTCACCAACGTCAAGTCTTCGAGGAAGAAGGCTCCTGCTGCCAGTCCTTCAGTTTCAGCCCCCAAGGCATCTATCCGGGGCAAGGGAAAAAAAGAGGAAAACCTCTGAAGATCTCCAAGGATTTCCCCTCCTCCGTCAGCAATTCCTTGACTACGTGAATGAGGTAAGGATCACTGCCCCTGTTGGTCATCCGTTTCGAATATCCTGTTTGTGTATCCTGTTTCTTTGAGGATCATCCGGTTCTGAACTTACCTTATTTCCCTCTTTGCAGAAACTTGCCGAGATCGAGACCTATCTTGGCCATGTTGAGGATCAAGAGAGCCAGATTGCCGACCTTCAACAAATGGGCGTGCTTAAGGATCTCAAGATAGCAGATCTTGAGAAGGAACTCCGGGCCACGAAGGATGAGGCTGCTCAGAGGTTGATCGATATGGATAACGAGAAGCAGGAGATCACCCAAGATGCCAAGGTCTCCGCGGCAATTGCTATGTACAAGATACAACTTCAGATGGCTGAGGAGGCTCAGGATCCTACCTTTGACAAAAGCTCGTGGGACGTTGAAGGTTGGAAGGCAAGGCTGGCGGACCTGGAGGACGAGGATGAGGCTGAGGATATCCCCATGCTGGAAGGCAGTGATGCTGAAAAGGATCAGGGTGGAGAAGCTGGTGGTGACGAAGCAGCGAAGGTGTAGGCTGCATGATTGGGCGATGATGGATATTTCGAGACTAGGCCGGAGCCCAATTTTTTAGGATTGGTAGTGGTTTTTTTGTGGTAGTGGTGTTTGTGAAACAATTATGGTCTGTAATCTCCGAACAATAGTTTTTAGGGTAAAGGATCCTGGATCCTTTGAACAATAGGTAGGATTACAAAAGGTGGAGGGATCCTCTGTTTGGGGGATGAAGCCTTTGTGATCCTGCCGCTTTTACTTTCCTGCACAATGCTAAGACCGCATAGACAATGGACACCCTTTTGCCAACCCATGTGGACGGGCCACGTTTTGCTGGTAGAAACGTGGGTTGGCAATTTTGACAACTTTTTGCAAGGGTTAAAGATCCTTTTGCTAATAATATAACCTTAATCTTTCTGGCTTATCCTGTGTTGTTATCCTTTTATTTTTTAGTTTCCAATTGTTTTAGAAGTATATTTATAACAATAATTAAGCAAACCAAGTTCGAGAGATATAGGATATGATCCTGGATCAAATATCCTACAATCGAAAATTTTCAAGGTAGTTTATTCTAAGGATCATGGGTTCAGTTGTCAAGGTCTAAAGGTTTTTCAAATGAATAATGAAATTAAAAATAGTTAAGGATCATACCTGAGGATCCGAGTTAGGATCCTAACCTTTAATCGGGATAACCATAAGTAAAACTTTAATGGATGATAAGGATTAAGGATCCTTATTTGTTTAACTTCGAGAACCTGAAAAATGGAACATATCTTGGGACTAAGCCAATGTAAGAGATAAATTAGTAGCTGGGGACATGCCCAAAGGATAACTGAGGATGATCCCGGAGGATCACTGGGGACAAGCCCAAAGGATAACTGGGGACAAGCCCAAAGGATCGTATGTAAACTGGAGTATGGCCCTTTCTGGCGACTATCCAAACTTAGTGACATGAAAATGTCAAAACCTTAGCTAACGTGAAAACGTTAGAAACCTTAGGAACGGATGTATGGTACGTCTACCATTATACGTAGGATCCTAAATATAGCCAGTACGATGAGGTTGTCAGCCCCGGAAGTGGGTACTGGTCCCAAAGACGTGAACTATATCAGGATCATCGTGCGCTGCTGGCGGAAACTGGGGATAATCCCAAGGATAACTGGGGTTGGACCCAAGGATCTGCGGTGCTTTTAAAGATCTTTGACGATATGCTGAAGATACCTGAACTATCATAACTCAAATGTTTCGTGAGTAGAGGATGAAGGATACATGATCCTTATCCTTAGGTAAAAAGTAAGAAAATGCAATAGTTTCTAGGATAAGCATATTACCAGAGTAAGGATCACTGATATCACCGGGATCCTTTAAGGATACTTCAATGTAAGGATCACGTGCATGGAGGATCATGTTCACATGAAATATTTCTTTAAGTGAACAGCATTCCAGGCTCTTGGCAACAAGTTTCCTTCCATGGTTAGCAACCTGTATGCCCCCTTTCCTGCTTCAGCTTCAATCAAGTAGGGACCTTCCCATTTTGGTGCTAACTTCCCGTCAGCAGGATTGATAGTATTTTGAAATGCTTTTCTCAACACCATATCTCCGACTTGAAATTTCCTTAATCTGACATTTTTGTTGTAGGCACCAGCCATTCTTTGTTGGTAGCTTGCCATCCTTATCCTAGCTAGATCCCTGATTTCCTTCAATAGTATCCAAATCCTGAGCTAGAATTGTAGCATTTTCTTCAGGATCACGAGCACTTGTTCTAGCAGTTGGGATCACCATTTCTGTTGGGATCACTGCTTCTGCCCCAAATACTAAAGAGAAAGGTGTTTGACCAGTGGCATTCTTGGGAGTTGTTCTATCAGCCCATAGCACATAAGGTAACTCCTCTGCCCATTTCCCTTCTTGGATCCCAGCTTCTTCTTCAGATTGTTGATGATGATCTTGTTGGATGATTCTGCTTGACCATTGGCTTGTGGATGAACTGGTGTTGATGTTATCATCTTGATTCCCCAACTGTCACAAAAGTTAGTAGTTCTGCTTCCAATGAATTGGGAGCCATTATCACATACAATTTCAGAGGGAATGCCAAATCTAGTTATAATGTTTCTTTTGATGAAGGATATGACTTCCTTTTCTCTGACTTGGGCGAAGGCTTCAGCTTCTATCCACTTAGAAAAATAGTCAGTCATGGCAAGCATAAATACTTTTCCACCAGGTGCTTTAGGAAGCTTGCCGACTATATCCATTCCCCATTTCATGAAAGGCCAAGAGGATGGTATGGGGTGTAGCAGTTCAGCTGGTTGATGAAGGATATTGCTGTGTCTTTGACAAGGATCACATTTCCTAGCATATTCTACAGCATCCCTTTTCATGGTTGGCCAGTAGTATCCTGTTCTAAGGATCCTTGAGAATAATGCCCTGCCCCCAGTGTGGTTTCCACAATCTCCTTCATGGAAGTCTCTCAACACTTCTTCAATTTCAGGATCCTCAATACATCTTAAATATGGTCCTGCAAGGGATCGTTTATATAGCACATTATTTAAGATTGTAAATTGAGATACCTTGATCCTGAAAGCTCTAGGATTTTCTTCCACCGGGAATCTCCCCATGTTGCAAGTATTTCATGATTGGTGAGACCCATGATCCAGAATAAGATTGAGCTTCTTCACTAGGGATTATTGCAGTATCCTCTTCTATTTCCATGGCCACTTGATTTTCAATAGCAGGAGCCAGGATATGGGTGATAGGGATACTTATGTCTCCTGGAATTTTTACGGATGATCCTAAGTTGGCCAATGCATCAGCTTCCGTGTTATCCTCCCTTGGTACCTGTGTTAAGCTGAAAGAAACAAAAGAGAGTGCCAATTCTTTGACTATCTCTAAATATTTGGTTAGTTTTTCACCTTTAACAGCATAGGATCCATTAAAGTGATTGGTGATTAATAATGAGTCTACATATACTTTAAGATATTTTACCCCCATATCCTTAGAAATTTGCAAGCCAGCAATCAAGGCTTCATACTCAGCCTCATTGTTAGTTGCTTGGAACTCACAGGCTATGGAGTGGGGTATTATGTCCCCCTGTGGCGATTTTAGTAGGATCCCGAGCCCTGTGCCCTTGACATTTGAGGATCCGTCAGTGTGTAATATCCAAGGATCCTTGGTTTCATCCAGCTGCTGGACCTCCAATTCTGCTTCTTTTTGTAGATCACTACTGAAATCAGCCACAAAGTCGGCTAAGGCTTGTGATTTAATGGCTGTTCTTGGTTCATATCTTATATCATGGGCACTAAGCTTCACTGCCCACTTAGCCATTCTCCCTGACATCTCCGGTTTCCTGAGGACATTCTTAATTGGAAAGTTAGTTTTAACAACAATAGAATGGGTTTCAAAATAATGCCTTAACTTAGTGGATGCCATGATTAATGCGAGAATAAGTTTTTCGAGGTGTGAGTACCTGGATTCGGCATCAAGTAAACTTTTACTTACATAGTAGATAGGATATTGTGTACCTTCATGATCCTTGACAAGGACAACACTTACAGCGGTTGAGGATACCGCCAGGTATAAGGATAACACATCTCCTTTTTCCGGTTTTGCTAATGCTGGTGCTGAGGACATATATTCTTTAAGGGCTTGTAAAGCGTTCTCATGCTTCTCAGTCCATTCAAGCTTCTTATTCTTCCTTAGGATATCGTAGAATTCTTTGCATTTTTCTGAGGATTTCGATATGAACCTGTTCAAAGCTGCTATCCTGCCTGTCAGTCTTTGAACATCCTTGGCATTGGCAGGAGATTTGATATTTACTAATGCTTTGATTTGTTCCGGGCTTGCTTCAATGCCCCTCTGGGTTACCATGTATCCTAAGAACTTTCCTGCCTTAACACCAAAATGGCATTTCGAAGGATTAAGTTTCATGTTGTAACTATCAAGGATATCGAATGCTTCTTCCAAATCCCTTAGGTGATCCTCAGCTTTCTTTGACTTGACCACCATGTCATCTATGTACACCTTCATAGTTTTTCCAATTTGATCTTTGAACATCATATTCACCAGCCTTTGATATGTTGCACCTGCATTTCTTAGTCCAAAAGGCATGACAATATAACAATATAAACCGGTTGGGGTCATAAAGGCTGTATCCTCTTGGTCAGATGGTTCCATCTGAATTTGTTGGAATCCAGATGATGCATCCATAAAGGTCAACAGTTCATGCCCCGCCGTTGCATCCACCATGGAGTCAATGTGGGGTAATGGGAAAGGATCCTTGGGACATGCCTTATTCAAATCAGTGAAATCGACACATACCCTCCACTTTCCATTTTTCTTTTGGACAACGACCACATTGGCTAACCATTTTGGATATTTTACCTCTCTGATCATACCTGCTCGAAGTAGTCTCTCTACTTCTTCTTGGATAATGGCATTCCTTTCTGGTGCAAACTTCCTCCTTTTTTGATGGATTGGTTTGATAGACCTGTCAATGCCAAGTTTGTGAGTAATAATATCCTTAGATATACCTGTCATATCTTCATGTTTCCAAGCAAAGGTAGATTTTCTTCTTTTGAGGAAGGATATTAAGTCTTCTTTCATCTTGCCAAGGATCCCTGATCCGATATAGATTTTTGATTCAGGATCATTAGGATCCAAGAGGATTTCGTCCACATCTTGTTCCCTCGCCTCCAAGACATCCCTCGGAGGATACTGTAATTGCTATTGCTCCCTTGGCTTCGAGGTTGGCTTCATGGATGAGGTATAACAATCCTTAGCCTCCTGCTGATCACTGTCGATCTTGATTATTCCCCATGGGCTAGGGAGCTTCACACATTGATGGTAGGTGGATGGGACTGCTTTCATATCGTGTATCCAAGGTCTGCCAAGGATAACATTGCAACAAGATAAACAGTCAATAACACAAAATTTCTGATAATTATGTAATCCTTCCACGTAGATTGGGAGTTTGATGTCCCCCAGAGTTTTCTTCGTTTCTCCACTGAATCCTACAAGCACGGAGGATCTTGGTGTGATGTCTGATTCTGGGATACCCATTTTCTTCAGAACATCAAGCTGGATAATGTTCACTGAGCTTCCTCCATCGATAAGGATCCTGCGGACAAAATGGTTAGAGATAAAGAGAGTAATAACTAAACTATCATGATGAGGATCCTGAATGTTAATGCGATCATCCTCATCAAATGTTATCGTCTTCCCTTCTGAAACACTTGAAGTTCTAATAGGCCTTTCTCCATTATCCATTTTTGATTCTTTTGCATGTCTTTTGGCCGCCGAGAAGGATGTACCACAGATGTCTGATCCTCCGGATATAAAGTTGATCACTTGTGCATTTGCCGGAGGTGCTGGAGCTTTTTCGGGGATCCTTTCAGGATCCTGGGTCCTTTGCTTTTTTCTTCCCAATAATTCTTTTAGGTGCCCCTTGCTTAACAGATATCCAATCTCTTTTCTTAAAGCTATGCATTCTTCAGTTAGATGCCCGAAATCCTCATGGTATGCACACCATTTTGACTTATCTTTAGTCCCGGATGGTTTATCATTCTTCCTGGGCCACCTAGCTTTTTCGCCTAGATTCTGCGTTGCAAGGATTAGTTCATGATTATCAACGGAAAAACAATATTCTGAGATTGGAGGATAATCTTCATCATCCTCTTCTTGGTCAACAGCATGCACATTCTTGTTCTCATTTCTATGGTAGGATTTGAATTTGTTGTTCTTGAAGGAGGATCCTTGCTTCTCCTGTTTTGAGGATCCTACTTGTCTCTCCTGGATCCTCTTGTCATCCTCTAGCCGGATGAACCTGAGTGCTCGAGTTCTTACTTCATCTAGATTCCTGCATGGTGTCATAACAAGATCATCATAGAATAATGAATCCTTAAGTAGTCCCATTTTGAAGGCTTCAACAGCCGTAGCCATATCCAAGTTGGGAATGTCCAAGGATTCTTTACTAAATTTAGTTATATAATCCCTTAATGATTCATTATGATTTTGAGTTATCCTGTACAAATCACTAGTTAATTTTTCAAATTTTCTACTACAAGAGAATTGGTTATTGAATAAATTAACTAAATTAGCAAATGAAGTAATAGTGTAGGGGGAAGACTTAGCAGCCACTTAAGAGCTGATCCAGTAAGAGTGGATCCAAATCCTTTACATAGGCATGCTTCCTTCAACTTTTCTGGGATAGGATTGATCTCCATCCTCTCCCTGTATTGTGCTATATGCTCCTCTGGATCCGTTGTGCCATCATACAGCTTCATAGTAGGGATATGGAACCTTTTGGGTACCTCTGCATCACAAATTGGTGGTGCAAAGCGAGATACCTTGTGGCTTCCATCTGCAATCTCTGGGATAGGTTTGACTATCCCTGGAACACTTGAGATCATATCTTTTAGCTTCTGTAACTCCCTGGCCATAGCATGATTGGTACCTGTATCCTGCATGAATCCATGGTTAGTGGTAGGATAATTATTTAAAGTGTTACCTCCCATTGGGTTCAAGTTAGGGAATCCATATTGCTGGGATTCTGGAACAACGGAGGGACCAGTGGAAGCAATGGTCTGCATTGGAATGAAGTCCCCTTGATGGACATCTAGACTTCCTGTTTGCAAACTTTTTAGGGATCCTGGCATCTGGAAGGATCCTGGTGTCTGGGATGATCCTGGAACGAAGGAGGATCCTTGAACCTGGGATGATCCTGGAACAAAAGAGGATCCTTGAACCTGGGATGATCCTGGAACAAAGGAGGATCCTTGAACCTGGGATGTTCCTGGAACAAAGGAGGATCCTTGGCCCTGGAATGATCCTGGAACAAAGTAGGATCCTTGAAACTGCTGTGCCTCCGGATAGGCTCCCGGATTCATGAAGGATCCCAAATGCTGGGGGTAGGATCCTGCCGGCTGGAGGTGTGAACCTAATGCCTGAGTCATTGCTGTCGATCCGTGGTGCAATCCTCTTGATTCTCCCATGATTTGCACGTCTGGAATTCCTGATGGCTGAGAAGTAATCATTGGAGTATCAAAGCTCAAGGATTTGGGCATTAGTGGAGAATGATCCTCTGCCGTTTTCTTCTGTCTTTTGAGATCTCCAATTTCTCTGAGGATCCTTTCATTAGTTTCATCCTGCCGCTGCATACGATCCTTCATCTGCAAAATCAAAGTAAATACATCACTAGTACTGGGAATATAAGAATTCATAGCAGAAGAAGATGGAGGTTTAGAGTTAGTAGGAGTTTGTCTCTTCTCAGCATTCTTCTGGGATCCTGCCGGTGGAGGAGGTAGAGTGCTTTGAGACGAGGTGACTGCAGACATCGCCGTGGACATGTTTTTCAATGATGAAGCCATGTAATTCTTTGAAATGATTCCGAACAAAAAGGTTTTCTTATGAATGAAGCACCAATTGCCCCACGGTGGGCGCCAAACTGTTTTGGTCAAAAATCACACAAGGATAATGTAACCAAACTTTATGTAAACGGGGTATGATGCTTGGCTAATTATGAAAGTAAAGGATCACTTCTGTGATAAAGATGCAAAGACACAATGATTTATACGAGGAAAAAGCCCTTGATCAATGTATGATCTCCGGCATAAAAAACCTCGGGTGATGGCAACTACCAATCACCAACTTCAATATAAGAAAAATATGATTACAACTTCGGATAGTAATGAGCTGAGTACAAGGATCACTATTGTTTTGAGCGTCTAAGTGTGTGAGAATTGTGTTGTATGTCGTGTGTCCTCTTCCAAATGATGGAGAGTGGTATTTATACAAGTGTAGGTGACCTATTTTAGGTAAAAGGACTAATTATCAGCTCATTACCCCTTTAGAAATAAAAGACAATCTAGCCTAAATTGCCGCCCATAAATCAAGCCATGTTTCCATATCCTGTGCAACGTCTATCTCCGATTTAGCTCTTGCCATAATTGTGAAGACGCGTCCCTTGATCATGATGCTTAGAGCGTATCCTGCTAGATATTCCTGCAAAAATAACATTGCATTAAGCGAAGATGATCGTTAGTATGAGGATCCTATAATGTCCCATGATCCTGATCCTGAAGTCCTGCTGAGGATCACTGTCTGCCAAAGAAATAAGGATCACTGGTTAGGATCACGTGTAAGGATCACCTATAATAAAAATCCAGCCCTAACACCCACATCTTTAAAACCCCTCATAATATAACTAGAATCACACAATTTTCTTTATTTCTCCTGAAGCCGGTAACCGGCCGTCGCACGATAACCACCAAACGCCATCACGAAACCACCAATCGCCGCACACCGCTGATTCTCTGCCGCTGAAGAAGGCCGCAACCGACCCTCAGATTCTGCTACACTGCCACCATCGTCGTCGCACGCCACATCGGAAACTACATCCCCGTACATAGCCCTAAACTCACCAACCTAAGTGATATGTTTCCCGCCGCATCGCGCGGGTAAACGACTAGTATATATATATATATATATATATATATATATATATATTTATATATATATATATATATATATATATATATATATATATAGGGTTAGGTTCAATAGTGAACAACCCTCTTGATAGTGAACTGTGTGAACTAATCCTAGCCCTTGATTATCAATACAAAAGTGTAAATCAGTGGCTAGGATTTGATCAGGATTTGATGACGAAAATACACTAGTGTATTTTACGATTGATGATGTAAATCAATGGCCAGGATTTGTTCACTCGGTTCACAAATACACTTGTGTTCACTCTATAACCCCACCCTGTATATATGTATATATATATATATATATATATATATATATATATATATATATATATATATATATATATATAGGTACGGGATCAGGAGAAAACGCACTAAAGTGTGAGAATGGTGAGAAAGCATCCTGGCTGAACACGTGGCGCGGGATATGATCAGGTCGTGAGGGGTTTTTTTGTCTTTTCAATCTTCTTTTATTTCCCAATTTTGCGTAACATGCTGCTTCATTTTTGGCGTCTAAGATTACATTGGCGTTAATTATATTCATTAACTAATTGGCGTTTTATTTTTTCTTAGATTTGTCACGTTGAATTAATTGTTTTGTGTCACATAGATAATTTTTTTTGGCGTTATAGCGTTTCGCTGTTCAATTTTTTTTGGTGTTTGTGGCGTTGTATAATAATTCACTATGAGTCATTAATATTTTCATAAGATTTCAACAAGACCAAATGTTTTTATGGCATTTAGTCAATTTTTTTGGCGTTTACTACATTGACAAGGTGCTTTGCCAGCACCCGTTCTCATAGTTTTCATACTATTAGCGTTTTGGTGTTTGTAGTTTTTGGCTTTTTATATAATAATGTATTTTATTAGTAGATAATTAGATAACAAACAACAGATAATTAGATAACAAAACAGTGGAAAATGAAAAAAAAATTAAAAATGGTAATCTAATTTCTCATCCAAATCTTCACTGTCATCAGCCTCTTCTTCTTGAATTTGTTTTGGTGTTTTGAACCTTTGAATACTTTAGCTAGATGCCAACTTTCCTACGTAAAGACCGTCTTTTTTAGACGAAGCTTGTTAGCACCATCCTGTTTTTTGGTGTGATATTCTTGTTTGGTGGCATGTCATTAAAGATCAACTCTTGTTTAATGCTATTTATAATAATGGAGTCCAAAATAGCATTTTACACTTGTATTGATCCCTTCATGCCATGCATATATTCATCAAGAACAAAGCTCACATGATGACATATCACTGTCATCAGTCTATTTTTCTTGAATATTTGTCCATCTCATTCAGCAAAAGCTTATAGAGATACCCACCTCAGAGAAGAATCCATTCAGTGGAAGCTTTGCCATCTTTGGTTTTTTTAACTATTTTTTTGGCGTTTTAAAGTGAGTGGTTTCTAGGGAACATGGCGTTTGTTTTCTGGGTGGGATCAATTCATTGCGTAGAGACCTCTCTCTTATAGGAGTTTTTTGGCGCGTAGTTTAGGCGGGATTTTTATTATAATAAATTATAGTAATAAAATAACCGTCTTTGCAGTTACTATGTGTATTTATTGTTTTGTTCAGTTCTAGGGTGATAAATGTCCCATCTTCCAAGTTTGGCAATTTTTTTTAAATGGCCTTATGTAGACCAAGATGACAAAATACAATAACAGAGAAAATATTAAGCAGGAAAAATATTTTTTATTATTTTTGGCATTTTGTAAGCAATAACTTTTTGTAGTATTTTTTTTGGCGTTTTGCAACTAAATAGAGAAATATAGCATTTAATTATCTTAAGAAAAGAAAAGATTTACATAGAAGAAAACCAACCAACAAAAAAAATTAAAACTTCTCGTCAGAAGGTACATTATCCGAGAAGTATCCATCACTTCCGTCGTCTTCTTCCTTAGAGTTTTCATCTAGACTTTCATCCATGTCATCAGCTTCATTTTCATCGGCTTCTTGTTCCTGAAGATTCTAAAGCCTCCATTTGAATATGTCCTGCACCAATGCCATTTTTGAGTCCATGTCTATGTTCAAACAAGTGGCGTTGTGCAATTCTTCCATGAACCCAAGCCCCTGCTTTATCATGATGTTTTCAAGCAGGTAGACTTCCTGCTCTCCGCTGTCGTATATAGCGGTCACCATATCTGTTTCATCATCAAAACGCCATGATGTCATAACATGGTCTGATTTTCCATCTGCTTTGATTGGTCCAAATTTCCTTGTTAATGTTTTCATAAGCTTATATGTTTCATGACATTCGTTATCCAAAGCGATGCCAAGCGATAGGATACCCCTCTGTACCTCTTCTTCCATCTTCAAAATTGCCTTGATCGTCCTAACATACACCCTCCTTCTGTTGTCAAAACGTACGGTGAGAATGGATCTGTGACAACTGGCACAAAACCGGTAATTTCCGTACTATTTATTTATTATTTATTATCTGCAATTATGTGCTTAAACCACAACATTGTGTGATTACTTGACTTACGTATGAATTCATGCATGTTTTATACTTCAAGTATTGCATTGTGCATTACATTAAGTGTTACGTCAGAAAGACTAGTAAACTCACCGGTAAGACACGTTGTGTCAGCACTTCCGCAGAAAGCAGTCAGACAATAGATTTATGGGCTAGGAGTAGATCCAACATCAAAAACACATTAAAACCCAAGTCTGGATACAAGGGTTAACTAATACACTTTCCGGAAACTAAATTACGCATTAAAAAACACCCTAAACACACTTTAAATGCTGAATTCTACTGAATTCAGTAGAAAAACAGCAAAAACAGCATTTTAGCACCAGAATATTATGCGAAATTGATGTTTTAGTGTCCAGAATAACTTACAAAGTGTCGGGAATTAAAACTATCACAAAAGGTGCTTCATACCTATTTTGGTCAAAAATCACACAAGGATAATGCAACCAAATCTGATTTTTTGAGGTATGATGCTTGGTTAATTGGTCAAATGTATGAAAAACAAATATATGAAATGAGTGGTGAACACAAGGATTCATATGAGGAAAAAGCCCTTGATCAATGAATGATCTCCGGCATAAAAAACCTCGGGTGATGGAAACTACTGATCACCAACTATATTAAACAAAGAATGTTTACAAATCGGGATGATAACAAGCTTGGTACAATGATCACTAGTGTGCAAAAGTGTGTAATCACAAAGAGTTTGAAGAGAGTTCGAGTAAAGTGTTGGTGTGTTGCTAATAATATCTAAATCAAGCTTGTATCCCCATTTAAAAATAGAAATTATCTATGCTAACTAACTATCCGCAAATGATGCAAGCTCCCCACAATCACCATAACGGTCGAAGAGTCCTTTCACGTGCAGAATCATCAAGCATATTCCCCTAGAATCTCGGTTGGACCAAGTCCTATTCGAATAAACCTACAAAACAAGTTCAAAAATGATGGAAATAATTGTTAGTGTTAGGATAATAATGAGGATCCTGGATCCTTAGTCTTGCAACATCTTCTGAGGATCCTTAATTCAAACTGAACTGAGGATCCGTGATCCAAGCTGCACTTGAGGATCCGTGATCCATAAGCTGTGAAATTCTATCACTAACAATTGCCCCCAAACATGATTAGTTAATATCCAATTAGATAGTCATGTTTGAACGAATTTCGGACTAGCCGTTGCTTATAGATATAGCCGTTGCAGTGCTGATGTCATCGTCAGTCATCACCTGCAACCATAATCATTATAAATAGGATAGAGATAAGGATTAAATCCTGCATTTATACTCGAGACCCTCTTCTTTAAATCCATATCCGATGATCTTAGTAGGGATTCTCTTTCTCCCTTCTCTCTAATTTCTTCTTTTCGATCCTCTGTTTTCTGAAAATCCATGGCGAAGATGAACACTCGCTCCTCCCCAGCCAAAAATCCTAAACATAGCAGTCCACTAAAGATCCAGGGTTTAACCAAAAACCCTTCAATGGAGCTGTGTCGATTTACTGATCCTGAAGCTGATCAGTTTCGCTCATGCTTCCCTGATGGCACTATTTTTCGCCCCTTTGTTTCTTCAACCAAGAGTGATACCGTCTAAGACATCTGGATCACCTTCCCTGTAGGCCCTTTTCAAATAGGGTTTACCTATCCTTTCCCTGTTCTTACACAGGGATTCTTCACACTTACCGGCCTTTGCTACATCCAAGCGATCCTTCTTTTTTGTTTATGCAGCCATCAGCCTGTCTCATATTCAAAAGTCACTTGTCACTGAGGAAAGAGTTGAAGCTTTCTGGAAGCTTGATCCTGCAATCAGAACGTTTCCTCCAAAGTCAAAGGATCCAGAAGAAATTTCATCCACCTCCTACACTATGTCAAGTATCCATATTTGTGAATATATAAATGTCTAATAAGATTAGAATATGAATGCTTATCTGTATATTATGCCTGTAGGTGCTAGCAAATCCTCAAAGTCTGCTTCTAGGTTCAACGTGGGTGACCTCCAGGAATATGCATCCTCACGGTCCATCAAGAAAGAGTTAGCTGCAAGCCCCAGCATCCCGGAGCCTAAGGGCATGAGTATTAGGGGCAAGGGTGCCAAGAAGAGGAAAACTGCTGAACCCACTGAAGGCCTCCCCCTCATGGAACGCCAGGTTCAAGAGTATATCTCCGAGGTAAGGATATTGTATTCTGAAATTTGTACTCCTTTTTTTTAGGATAAAGGATCCTGATTATTGACTTCCTTTGCGCAGAAATTTCCTGAGGTTCAAATCCTGATAGACCAGAAGTTAGCTACAGTTGAAGAGAAGAACCTGGACCTCCAAAGGATCGCCCTGGCTAAAGATAAAAAGATTTCCTCCCTGGAAAAGGAGGTCAACATGCTGCAGAAGGAGCTGCTCCTGACTGAGATCACAGCCCAGAAAGAGAGGACGGAGATCATGGGTGGGGCTAAGCTCTCCGCTACTATTCCCATGCTGAAGATCAAGCAGCAAATGGCTAAGGAGGCTGAGATTCCTGCCTTTGACTGATGAGGATGAACCTGAGGGGGTAGCAGCTTGTGAAGCCGGAGGCAGTGGACTGAAGGATCCTGAGGAGGCAGCTAGTGGTAGTGGCAAAGGTGATGGTGAAAAGGTGGTTAAGGCAGCGAAGGTGTAAGCTGCATGAATGGGCACTAATGGATATTTCTAGACATGGCCGGAGCCCACTTTTTATGGTTTAGTGGTTTGTTTTGATGTTTCAAACAATGGTCTGTAATAGCTTTAAACATTAGTTTTTAGGGTTAAGGATCACTGATCCTTAGATAATAGGGGGTAGCAAAGGTGGATGGGTCCTTCTTTTTGTGGAGGATGAAGCCTTTGATGCCCCTCGTCTTATATTTCCTGCACTTAGCGAACTTTTAGTATGGACACCCATTGCCAACCCAAGTGGACGGGCCACGTATTGCTGGTAGAAGCTTGGGACTTGGGATGGCAATTTTGACAACCTTAAAAGGGTTAACTTTGATAAATAAATAAAATTTTAATCTTTTGGCTATCTTTGTGTTGTTCATCTTGTATATACTTACTTGTCAATTGTCATTGCATAGTATTAGAATTTACAAATTATTGATAAAAGTATTAAAATCAATTTATATCAAAGAGTTCAGGATATGATCAAGGATCAAATATCCTTTAATCAAAAAAATTTGAAAAGTGAAATGATTTAGGATCATATATCCTGTTATCAAGGATTAAGGGTATAAATGAAAAGCCAAGTATAAAGTTAAAGTAAATAAGGATCATACAAGAGAATCCAAGTTACGATCCTATATCCTTAACACTTACAACTGTGACAATCAAAAGATAAACTCTTGTAGAAAGTTAGGATCCAGGATCCTTAACTGTTTAGCTTTGGAAACCTGCAATGTAATATAACTTGGGACTAAGCCAATTGTAAGAGAAGATGTTAATTATCTGGGGACAAGCCCAACAAACTGGAGACAAGCCTAAAAACTGGGGACAAGCCCAAAGGATCTTGTGTAAACTGGAGTATGGCCCATACTGGCGACTATCCAAACTTATTGACATGAAAATGCCAAAACCTTAGCTAACGTGAAAACGTTAGAAACCTTAGGAACGGATGTATGGTACGTCTACTATTATACTTAGGATCCTAAATGCAGCCAGTACAATGAAATTTTCAGCCCCTAAAGCGGGTACTGGTCCCATTGCCTTTAACTGTACTAGGATAATCGTGCGTAACTGGCGAAGGTGTAAGAACCTGTTTCGTAGAAGGTAGTAGATACCTTAAACTGGGGATAAGCCCAAACCTGGGGATAAACCCAAAGACTTAGGAGATTTCAGTGGATACTTGATCCTTTGTCAAAGATGCACCAACTTCTGCAAAACTCAAAATTTAGTGAAGAAGGATAAAGGATCCTGGATCCTTCTCCTTGTAATCAAATAAATTAAAGGATTAGATAAACAAAAAATCAAATCATTACCAGAATTAGGATCATATATAATCTAAGGATCCTTTGTGTGTACCAGATATGAGGATGACCAAGGATCCTGGATCCTTCTTACATGAAGTATTTTTTCAAATGGACAGCATTCCAAGCCCTTGGTAATAGATCACCTTCCAATGTTAATAATCAGTATGCCCCCTTTCCTGCCTCAGCTTCAATAAGATAGGGGCCTTCCCACTTTGGTGCTAACTTGCCATCACCAGGATTTGTGGTATTTTGGAATACTTTCCTCAACACTATGTCACCAACTTGAAACTTTCTGATCTTGACATTCTTGTTGTAAGCTCCAGCCATCCTTTGTTGATAGCTAGCCAACCTTATCCTTTCTAAATCCCTGAGTTCTTCTATGGTATCCAAATCTTGAACCAAGTTTTCAGCATTTCCTTCAAGATCACGGATGCTTGTTATTGCAGCAGGGACTACCATCTCTGTAGGGATCACAGATTCAGTTCCAAATACTAAAGAAATGGAGTCTGCCCAGTAGCATTTTTGGGAGTTGTTCTATCAGCCCATAACACATAAGGTAGCTCTTCTGCCCATTTCCCTTTCTTGGATCCAAGCTTCTTCTTCAAGTTGTTGATGATGATCTTGTTAGATGATTCTGCTTGACCATTAGCTTGCGGGTGGACTGGTGTTGATGTTATCATCTTAATCCCCCAGCTGTCACAAAAGTTAGTAGTTCTATTCCCAATAAATTGGGATCCATTATCACAAACAATTTCAGAAGGTATGCCAAATCTAGTAATGATGTTTCTTTTAATAAAGGATATCACTTCCTTTTCTCTGACTTGTGCAAAGGCTTCAGCTTCTATCCATTTGGAAAAGTAATCAGTCATAGCAAGCATAAACACTTTTCCTCCTGGTGCTTTGGGAAGTTTGCCAACTATATCCATTCCCCATCTCATGAATGGCCAAGAAGAGGATATAGGATGCAGGAGCTCCGCTGGTTGATGAAGGATATTGCTATGTCTTTGACAAGCATCACATTTCTTTGGATAATCCACAACATCCTTCTTCATAGTAGGCCAATAGTATCCTGTTCTAAGGATCCTTGAGAACAGTGCTCTGCCTCAAGTGTGGTTTCCACAATCTCCTTCATGAAAATCCTTCAGAACTTCTTGGATTTCTGGATCCTCGATGCACCTTAGATATGGACCTGTAAGAGATCGTTTACATAACATGTTATTTAGTATTGTAAATTGAGATACCTTGAGTTTGAAAGCTCTAGGATTTTCTCCAGTAGGGATGTGACAACTCGAACTTTCGACTTTCATTTTCGCATTTAATGCACGTTGACTTTGACTGTTTAAGTGTTTGACCTGATTGACTTGTAATGTACACGTTGTGATATAATAAAGTGTCTTGTGATTTGTATGATTATGTGTTTGATTGTATAACTTGAAATCTGTTGATAAACTTAAACTGTTAACACTTGAACAACCCGACGAAACACAAGTGTGTTTCGCCAAGCACAACTCGACGAATCAGAGTTGTGATTCGCCAAGGACCACTCAACGAAACAAGCCTGTTTCGCCAACTCAGTCTCGACGAAATAGAACTTCATTCGCCGGCCCAGATTCGTTGAGGCCCAGCTACGGGCCCATTACGGTAAAACACGTATATACACACACCCAGACCTATGTTTGATACGTTTTGGCAAAACAAGAAAACCCTAGAGCTTTCTCAGTGTGACGGCAACCTTGAAGCCCTCTAGATCAATCCCGTTCTTGCTTTCATCTATTCCGGTTAGTGTGATTTAGCTCCGTAAATTGTTTTGTGTGTTTATGTCATTGTTGACAATGATAAAGTGTGTATGATTGATGACGTTCTTGTGAATCGCTTATGAATGGTATTGATCGGCTATCATGTTTTGTTTGGATTGTTTGCATGATGTATTAGGGATATCTTGTAAACAAGTGTGGATTAAATCATTAGTCATTGATGTGTATGGAATCGGCTAGCATATGTGAATCGGATAACGTACTTTGTTAAATTATTAAACTAGGGTTCGGGATAGACACGAATAACGAATCGTAACATGATGATTAAGTGGTTATATGTTGAACGATTTGTGTATGATTACTGATTGATGATGATCAAGATGGATGTTCTTGACGGCTGTTTTAGATAGTCAGGGTTTCTGTGATTAAATCCGTAACTGACTTGTGTTGACGTAACTGCTGCCTTGACGAAATAGATTGTTTGACGAATTAGAATGTTTGACGAAACTGGATTTGATTCGCCAAGGGGGGTTTGACGAAATAGAGGAAGTGTTTCGCCAAGGGTTGTCAACGAAACAGAACCTTGTTTCGTCAAAAGGGTAGTTGACGAAACACATTGTGTTTCGCCAACCTGTGATTCGTCAACTTGGTTAACTGCAAAGTAACTTAGTTAGACTCTGTTAGAAGTTAACTGTATTAACTAACTGCTGTTAAGTGATGTGCATGACTTATGTGATAACGGTTACATACTAGTACTTCTATGATCATACCTATACGTGAACAACTTGGATATAAACTGATTATGCATACGTACGTATTTAGGACGTGATTGATTTACTTCAAGCACATACTTAGCATACCGAGCAAACCCAAGGTGAGTTCACACAGCCAAGGCATGGGGTTCCCGGGTGGGAATGGGATTTGATGAATTTTTGTGTATACTCAGACGGTAGAGCCTAACGATAAGATACGACTAGACTAGTAACACTTATTGAGCTGATCTTCGCACACCTGCCAAGGGTTGGCCGCGATATTATGACTGACTTCGCACACCTGCCATAGGAAGGTCGCGAACTAAACTTACTAATCTTCGCACACCTGCCTGGGAGGCCACGATACAAATAAACCTAGTCTAGAACACTTGGGAAAAACATCCCCTAATATCTTCGCATACCTGCCTGGGAGGCCGCGATGGGAACTAATACGATACATGACATAATGAACGAACATACTACTACTCACACTATATTATTACTGAACTATTAACTGTGAACTCGCTCAACTAGTTGTTGACTCTCTGCTGCATGCCTTGCAGGACCTTAGGTACTTATGGAGCTTGCACTAGGAAGGAGCAGGTCGTTGTGGAACATGGATCGTGGATGTCATGTTAAAACGTTTAAATAATCAAACTTAACATTACTCTGGGTTTACATTTACATACTTTGGATTTTCATTATTACGCTTCCACTATTGATACTATGTTTGGTTTAGAACATCAATTGTATTGAATTGGGTTTTGCCAACTATCTTATTGATATTATGCTATGTTCAATATGATTGATGGCTTGATCCTGGTCATCTCACGCCTCCAAGCGGTGGTACTCCGCGTGTGGATTTTGGGGGTGTGACAGATTGGTATCAGAGCCATTGGTTATAGAGAACATGGTTTTAATATGGGAAAAATGTTTTTATTAAAACCAGACTATAACCAGAACAGTGCTCTCAACGATCCACAACGACGCTTCGCTCCACGTGCAAGACTCAACATCCTAGGTAATAAGGTTTATGTTTATTACCTGCTTGCTAGAACTACATAGAACCTTGCTCGTAGTATGCTAGATTACATTGCTTACTATACGTCGTTACATGAGAATACCTATGTGCTTACACTCTTCTGTCATTGCACTACTCGCGAACTTTTCTCACTTATGCTACTTTTACTATGAAGATCATGTCTGGACGTGTAAACATGACTCAAGCCCAGTTGACGGCTCTTATCAACGAACAAGTAGCTGCGGCACTTGCAGCTGCACAAGCAGGTAGTATACCATGCGGATGGGATACACATTAGGATCTTTGAATCCTACATACTTAAACGAACCTTTGCATTTAACATTGTCCTATTCTATGCACAATGTGACACCTGTGTCACCGCGACCATCAAACAAATACCAAGCCGATGAAATATTGTATTTCATACTTGGGATCTTGTATAAATATGTGTATGTTTTGCACATATCAATTATTGTTCAATTTCAAACTCTACATTGCTTTCTAGAGCATTATACGCAAACTAGTGCGTAAACGTACTCAGTTTAATGCGACAAATACTCCGGAACATCAACATATACTCAACATACCTTAAATAACCTTTACATAACTTAGAAATAAGTTTTGAAGGCTTTGGTATAGCAAAAACAAGTTAATTCGCTTACAGGGACTAAACTTGACAAACTGCGAAAGTATGCCAATTTGAACTGTAACGAACATTCCGGAATATGTCCATAAGTTAAACATACCCTAAATATCCTTTACATAGCTTAGAAATAGGCTTTGAGGTGTTTGGTATGCTAAAACATACTTTTGGATCATTCAGGGACTAAAAGTGTCAAAAAGTGCACAAGTTTGCACTTTCGCGCATAACTTACGTTCTGAATACATCCGGACATCCAAAAATTTATGTAAGCATCCTTATATTATGCCTTAGTGTTTGGCATGAGAAAAATCCGTTCGTCGCGTCATTTGGATCGTTTTTCGCGCTTATGCGCATTCCGTCGTAATTAAGCGAACATCGCATTCGTACGACCAAACGAACCAACATCCGGAACATTTTTGAGCATGTTTCATGTCCACAATGCTTAGGCAACATTTTAGGGCCTTAAAGTTGGCTTTACGGGCCTTAGAAGTGTTGGAAATAGCTTAAATACGCAACAGGGACCAAAACTGCCATTTTTGAAAGTATGTGCAGATCAGAAGCTTCAGGCGGCCCGTGTGAGTTTTGCCTAAATGTTGAGGCGGGCCGCGTGAGACTGTCAGACCAGATTCAATGTTTCTAATCAATGCAGTTGGCCTTTCGTTCGATCAAGGGGCAATGCCCTTTCACCCAATCAAAGGCCAAAGGCCATTTTCAGTAACCACCACATTTTTTACAAGTGTACGCACCCGATCGTGGCACGATATTCGATAAACGATCCTAACGGTTCCACTTTTCCTATAAATACCCCCCCCCCCCTTGTTCCAAAACCCACACAATCTGATCTAAAGGCTCTAAGTTGGAACCATTGTTTCATACCTGAGCCATTTTGGTCTAGATTAGCATTCGGGGACCCTCCGTAAGTCTTCTTTCGTTCTTTTATTCGCTTTTCGAGTCCGAAAGTCAACGTTTTGTTGACTTTCTGCATTGACCAGCTTATGGTCGATGCGAAGTTCATGGAACTTCATAACGTGAGCGTGATCACGATGGTTATAGTCCGTAGTGACTATACCTACTGATCACCACGTTATCTAGGCTCAGTGACGAGTCGTAGTTTCGGCCAAAATGCGCATTCTCGCGTACTTTGTAACCAAACTACTCGTGAGCATCAAAGCCGTTTGTTTTGATGCCAAAGCTGTTTTCTAAACTTAGTTAAGCATGTTCTAACATGCTTAGCTCGTCACTTTTAGTATAGTGCTTATATAGGGTCGTAAGGTAAGCGATCTAAACAATCGCTTATACTTTCGAACCCAACCCATTTGGTCGATCAGTAGGATCCGACCAAACACATTAGGTGACCATAGCTATAACCATCCGAGGTTATACCTTGTGGTCACGATGTTAGGCGTTCCAGACGCGTTCTACGTGAGTGACGCGTAAGGTAGCATAAGCTACCTAAACAGGTCGTGATGGACCGTAAGCACTTAGGTTAAGTTTCATTTTAGTATGTAGGCTTTGTTAAACCATATTACACGAGTCTCCATACTCGTTTGGTTTACGAACCCGCGTACTATCCGATCCTTCCGATTTGGTCCGGTATATTAACATAGCTACCTATTAGGTGCCGTTTGATATCCCGTGATCTTTAGCATTATCTGGTTATTATACAAGAACTCCAAAGCAATCTCAGGTGAGTACATTGAACCCCTCTTTTACTGTTTTCCAAACTGTTTTGGGGTGAAACACATGTGCCTACTTGTTACTTTTATGCTTTCCGGTTTTCACATCAAATACTACTATGTTCAATAGTACATATATAGTACATGATTTCATTGTGTTCATGCTTTGTATGCCCATTGTGTGCGTACTTAGTACATTGTTTTACATTTTATGCTACGTACGCCCATTGTGTGCATACGTAGTACATTGTTTCACACTGCATTACTGTTGCATATGCTCATCCAACATATGAACACATTACACTACATTTTGAACCGTTGTACTCTACAATACATTTCATGCTACGTACGCCCATTGTGTGCATACGTAGTACATTGTTTCACATTGCATGCATATGCTCATCCAGCATATGAACACATTACACTACATTTTGAACCGTTGTACTCTACAATACATTTCATGCTACGTACGCCCATTGTGTGCATACGTAGTACATTGTTTCACATTGCATTACTGTTGCATATGCTCATCCAGCATATGAACACATTACACTACATTTTGAACCGTTGTACTCAACAATACATTTCATGCTACGTACGCCCATTGTGTGCATACGTAGTACATTGTTTCACATTGCATTTCTGTTGCATATGCTCATCCAGCATATGAACACATTATACTACATTTTGAACCGTTGTAACCATTTGACTATACATAAACATTTCTACCGTTGTTAAACATTTCATCTTGATGGTTTGGTTTGAGTAAGTGATTTAAGTAACGAGGCATGTGTAATATGATACAAGCATGGTGGATACGCCGCTGGTACTTCCTATATATAAGTGTTTGTAAGGTATTACATATCGTAGCGTTATTTGAATCATTTCAATTTGAGACATAGAACATTTTATACAAATAACACGCTTTTCACAAGACATTGATTTACAAACAACCAATCTTATACAAACTCTTTTTACATGGTTATTCAGCTAACCAGGCATTGTTCTCTTATTTATACATATCATTTGATCTTACCGTTTTTCAAATGATTTACAAGACAAAGCAAAATACGAGGTTCATGACTAAACATTTTCTCAAACTCAAGTCATGAATTCCGTTTTCACAAAACCAATGTATCTCACAGGCATTTTTATGCTGACGTACCTATTTTCACATGTGTTTTCAGGAGATGATGCATAGGACTTATCAAGACATACTTAGGCGGACCTGTGCCTTAGTGACTTAAAACGAGACAAGAACTAGTTAATTTATGTTATGTACACTTTGATTCTTGTTCAGACAATTTAAACTTTCATGTTTGATTTATAAAACGAAACTTCATTTGCCATGGATTTGAAACAATTGATTCTGTTACAACACTCCCCGACGTTTCCGCCACGTTTTGTATGTTCTACGTGGTCGGGGTGTGACAGAAAAGATGGTATCAGAGCCAATGGTTATAGGGAATTAGGTTATTAGTAATGCTTTGACCTAGTCTATAACCTTCCTAGGACCCTAACGCGAGTTTACTTGCGTTTAGTCACAAAACAATACCGTCACCTATCCTTAGGCGACGACCACAATAAGAACATAAATTTCAAAACCGCTTTGAAAACCAATCATCTGTTCTAGGATGATTGATTACTAGGTTTTGAACCCTCTGTTATAAGGTTTTGAACCCCTTTGAATTTTCAAAACTCCCGTCAAAGTTTTGGGTCCTAACTAGTGTGAACACGTGCGAACTGGAAGAGTGAATGCCTGTACCCTGGGTTTTCTGTCTAAGGTTAGAGTGTTCGTACAAATCCACATAATCGGACCAGTCACTCTTACCTGGGAACTCTTGGGGTGAGTGTCCACTTATAGGCGAGCATGTCTTCGCGATACACTATGAGGATCTATTTGCTTTGATTCAGCCTTGGTGTTGTTTGCTTCATGATTCAAACAAGTGACCATCAACCGTGATTATGGTCAGTGATTGTAACATCCTATTCTTACCCAATACCATTTTATTTGTTTCCTTTCATGTTTTCCTCTTTTAGAATGCCTCCTCGACGCGAACACCAGATAGCAACTGCCGAGCTGGCAGAAATTATTGCGCATCAGATGGCTGCTCAATTCCCAAATCTCTTTGCTCAATGGAACCAAGCCAACCACAACAACAATGGTACATGCAATTTCAAGAGCT